>NC_080378.1:56350189-56519326 GCF_014773155.1 Arachis stenosperma | reverse complement strand
GCTTGGAAGAGTACTTGGAGGGAGTTCAGTAATTTTCTTGCTCAGCTGTCCCACTTGTGCCTCCAAATTCCTAATGGAGGACCTTGTTTCAGTCATGAAACTTTGAGTGGTTTTGATTAGATCAGAGACCATGGTTGCTAAGTCAGAGTGGTTCTGCTTAGAATTCTCTGTCTGTTGCTGAGAAGATGATGGAAAAGGCTTGCCATTGCTAAACCTATTTCATCCACCATTATTGTTGTTGAAACCTTGTTGAGGTCTCTGTTGATCCTTCCATGAGAGATTTGGATGATTTCTCCATGAAGAATTATAGGTGTTTCCATAGGGTTCTCCTATGTAATTCACCTCTTCCATTGAAGGGTTCTCAAGATCATAAGATTCTTCTTCAGATGAAGCTTCCTTAGCAATGCCTGGTGTAGCTTGCATTCCAGACAGACTTTGAGAAATCAAATTGACTTGCTGAATCAATATTTTGTTCTGAGCCAATATGGCATTCAGAGTATCAATCTCAAGAACTCCTTTCTTCTGATTTGTCCCATTGTTCACAGGATTCCTTTCAGAAGTGTACATGAATTGGTTATTTGCAGCCATTTTAATTAGTTCTTGAGCTTCTATAGGTGTCTTCTTCAGATGAAGAGATCCTCCAGCAGAGCTATCCAAAGATATCTTGGATAGTTCAGAGAGACCATCATAGAAAATACCTATGATGCTCCATTCAGAAAGCATATCAGAGGGACACTTTTTGATCAATTGTTTGTATCTTTCCCAAGCTTCATAGAGGGATTCTTCTTCCTTCTGTTTGAAGGTTTGGACCTCCACTCTAAGCTTACTCAATTTTTGAGTTGGAAAGAACTTTGCCAAGAAGGCATTGACTAGCTTTTCCCAAGAGTTCAGGCTGTCTTTAGGTTGTAAGTCCATCCATATTCTAGCTCTGTCTCTTACAGCAAAAGGGAATAGCATAAGTCTGTAGACTTCAGGGTCAACCTTATTAGTCTTGACATTGTCACAGATTTGCAAGAACTCAGCTAAAAACTAATGAGGATCTTCCAATGGAAATCCATGGAACTTGCAGTTCTGTTGCATTAGAGAAACTAATTGAGGCTTAAGCTCAAAGTTGTTTGCTCCAATGGCAGGGATAGAGATGCTTCTCCCATAGAAGTCGGGAGTAGGTGCAGTAAAGTCACCCAGCACCTTCCTTGCATTGTTGGCATTGTTGTTGTTTTCGGCTGCCATGGGTTCTTCTTCTTTGAAGATTTCTGTTAGGTCCTCTACAGAGAGTTGTGCCTTAGCTTCTCTTAGCTTTCGCTTCAAGGTCCTTTCAGGTTCAGGGTCAGCCTCAACAAGAATGCCTTTGTCTTTGCTCCTGCTCATATGAAGGAGAAGAGAACAAGAAAATATGGAATCCTCTATGTCACAATATAGAGACTCCTTGAGGTGTCAGAGGAACAGAAAAATAGAAGGAGAAGTAGAAGAATTTGAACTTAGTGAGATAGAGTTCGAATTGTGCATTGAGGAGGAGTGTTACTCCATAAATAGAAGGATGTGAGAAAAGGGGAAGAAATTTTCAAAAATTAAGTAAAAGATTTTAAAAACATTTTGAAGAAGATTTTGAAGAAGATTTGATTGAAAACTTTTTTGAAAAAGATGTGATTAAAAAGATATGATTGAAAAGATATGATTTGAAAAATAATTTAAAAAGATTTGATTTTAAAAAATAATGACTTGCCTAACAAGAAAAGATATGACTCAAACATTAAACCTTTCTCAACAGAAAAGGCAACATACTTGAAATGTTGAATCAAATCATTAATTGATAGCAAATATTTTTGAAAAAGGAAAGAAATTGATTTGAAAAAGATTTGATTGAAAAGATATGATTTGAAAAAGATTTGATTTTGAAAAACTTTGAAAACTTGAAAAAAAATTGAATTAAAAACAGAATCTTCCCTCTTGTGCCATCCTGGCGTTAAACGCCCAGAATGGTGCACATTTTGGCGTTTAACGCCCAAAGCTCTACCCTTTTGGGCGTTAAACGCCCAGCCAGGTATCCTGGCTGGCGTTTAAACGCCAGTTTTTCCTTCTTCACTGGGCGTTTTGAACGCCCAGCTTTTTCTGTATAATTCCTCTGCTGCATGTACTGAACCTTCAGTTCCCTGTATTATTGACTTGAAAATAGAACCAAGATCAAATAAACAATGCATGCAAGACACCAAACTTAAAATAAGACACTAGACTTAAACAAGAAACATAAAATATTTTTGGTTTTTATGATTTTGTAAATTTTTTTGGATTTTTCAAAAATTAAGTGGAAAAAGAAAATAAAGGTATCAAAATTCTTAATGAGAATTCCAGGAATCATGCAATGTTAGTCTAAAGCTTTAGTCTAAAGAAATTAGACATGGCTGGTCAAGCTTCAGCAGGACATTGCATTCAAGAGCTAAATTGATGATGATCAATCAGCTTTGGTGATGATAAAAACATCACCTTGAAACACTAGAATTCGTTCTTAAGAACTCTGAAAATAAATACCTAATCTAAGCAACAAGATGAACCGTCAGTTGTCCATACTCGAAAAAATCCCCGGCAACGGTGCCAAAAACTTGGTGCACGAAATTGTGATCACTACTTTTCACAACTCAAATAATCCCTAGTAATGGCCCCAAAGACTTGGTGCTCAATACCATGGCATAAACACAACTTCGCACAACTAACCAGCAAGTGCACTGGGTCGTCCAAGTAATAAACCTTACGCGAGTAAGGGTCGATCCCACGGAGATTGTTGGTATGAAGCAAGCTATGGTCACCTTGTAAATCTCAGTCAGGCATACTCAAATGGGTATGGGTGATATATGAATAAAACATAAAGATAAGGATAGAGATACTTATGCAATTCATTGGTAAGAACTTCAGATAAGTGAATGGAGATGCTTTGTCCCTTCCGTCTCTCTGCTTTCCTACTGTCTTCATCCAATCCTTCTTACTCCTTTCCATGGCAAGCTGTATGTAGGGTTTCACCGTTGTCAGTGGCTACCTCCCGTCCTCTCAGTGGAAATGTTCAACGCACCCTGTCACGGCACGGCTATCCAGCTGTCGGTTCTCGATCATGTCGGAATAGAATCCAATGATTCTTTTGCGTCTGTCACTAACGCCCCACAATCGCGAGTTTGAAGCACGTCACAGTCATTCAATCATTGAATCCTACTCAGAATACCACAGACAAGGTTTAGACCTTCCGGATTCTCTTGAATGCCGCCATCAATTCTAGCTTATACCACGAAGACTCTGATCTCACGGAATGGCTGGCTCGGTTGTCAGGCGAGCGCTCGGTTGTCAGGCGAGCAACAACCATGCGTCGTGTATCAGGAATCCAAGAGATATCCACCCAATCTAAGGTAGAACGGAGGTGGTTGTCAGTCACACGTTCATAGGTGAGAATGATGATGAGTGTCACGGATCATCACATTCATCAAGTTGAAGAACAAGTGACATCTTGGAATAAGAACAAGCTGAATTGAATAGAAGAACAATAGTAATTGCATTAATACTCGAGGTACAGCAGAGCTCCACACCTTAATCTATGGTGTGTAGAAACTCCACCGTTGAAAATACATAAGAACAAGGTCTAGGCATGGCCGTGAGGCTAGGCCCATGATCTAAGATAGCATAAGACTAAAGATAGCTACCAAGATGAAAATACAATAGTAAGAGGTCCTATTTATAGGGAACTAGTAGCTTAAGAATTACAAAGATGAGTAAATGACATAAAAATCCACTTCCAGGCCCACTTGGTGTGTGCTTGGGCTGAGCATTGAAGCATTTTCGTGTAGAGACTCTTCTTGGAGTTAAACGCCAGCTTTTGTGCCAGTTTGGGCGTTTAACTCCCACTTTGGTGCTAGTTCCGGCGTTTAACGCTGGGAATTCTGAAGGTGACTTTGAACACCGGTTTGGGCCATCAAATTTTGGGCAAAGTATGAACTATCAAATATTGCTGGAAAGCCCAGAATGTCTACTTTCCAACGCCATTGAGAACGCGCCAATTGGGCTTCTGTAGCTCCAGAAAATTCACTTTGAGTGCAGGGAGGTCAGAATCCAACAGCATCTGCAGTCCTTTTCAGTCTCTGAATCAGATTTTTGCTCAAGTCCCTCGATTTCAGCCAAAAAATACCTGAAATCACAGAAAAACACACAAACTCATAGGAAAGTCCAGAAAAGTGAATTTTAATTAAAAACTAACTAAATCCTACTAGAAACATACTAAAAATAATGCCAAAAAGCGTATAAATTATCCGCTCATCAAACCTCCTTTGTTCACCAAAGAAACTGGATGACTTGTCTAGGCAGAGATTACCTCAAAAGAGACAAGATCCTGGAAAGTTTTCAATATATACCTTGTACCATAGGCACCATGACCTTCAAGAAGGCTCTGTGTGACTTAGGGTAAAGTGTAAACCTCATGCCTCTCTCTGTAATGGAGAAGCTAGGGATCTTTGAGTTACAAGCTGCAAGAATCTCACTAGAGATGGCAGACAACTCAAGAAAACAAGCCTATGGACTTGTAGAGGATGTTCTGGTAAAGGTTGAAGACCATTACATCCCTGCTGATTTCATAGTCCTAGAGACTGGGAAGTGCATGGATGAATCAATCATCCTTGGCAGACCTTTCCTAGCCACAGCAAAGGCTGTGATTGATGTGGACAGAGGAAAATTGATCATTCAAGTGAATGAAGAATCCTTTGTGTTTAAGGCTCAAGGATATCCCTCTGTCACCATGGAGAGGAAGCATGAAGAGCTTCTCTCAAAACAGAGCCAAACAGAGCCCCACAGTCAAACTCTAAGTTTGGTGTTGGGAGGCCACAACCAAACTCTAAGTTTGGTGTTGAACCCCCACATTCAAACTCTAAGTTTGGTGTTGGGAGGTTCCAACATTGCTCTGAGCATCTGTGAGGCTCCATGAGAGTCCACTGTCAAGCTACTGACATTAAAGAAGCGCTTGTTGGGAGGCAACCCAATGTTATATTTTATCTATTTTCCTTTGGTATTTTATGTTTTCTGTAGGTTGATGATCATGAGAAGTCACAAAATCAATTGAAAAAGCAAAAATAGAATGAAAAACAGAAAGAAAAATAGCACACCCTGTAGGAGAATTTGCTAGCGTTTAAACGCCAGTGAAGCTAGCAAATGGGCGTGTAACGCCCAGTCTGGCACCATTCTGGGCGTTTAACGCCAGAAAGGGGCACCAGACTGGCGTTAAACGCCAGGAAAGGGCAAGAAGCTGGCGTTAAACGCCATAAATGGGCACCAGCCCGACGTTTAACGCCAGAATTGGCATAGAGAGCATTTTTTGCTCGCCAATTGGTGCAGGGATGAATTTTCCTTGACACCTCAGGATCTGTGGACCCCACAGGATCCCCACCTACACCACCACCCTCTCTCTTCTTCACCCATTCACCAATCACCTCAACACCTCTTCCCCAAAAACCCATCTTCACTCCCTCATTTTCACACACCCTAAACACTACTTCTCCCCCTTTGGCCGAACCACAAAGCCACCTCCATCTCCTTTATTTCTTCTTCTTCTATTCTCTTCTTTCTTCTTTTGCTCGAGGACGACCAAACCTTTTAAGTTTGGTGTGGTAAAAGCATTGCTTTTTGTTTTTCCATAACCATTTATGGCACCTAAGGCCGGAGAAACCTCTAGAAAGAGGAAAGGGAAGGCAAAAGCTTCCACCTCCGAGTCATGGGAGATGGAGAGATTCATCTCAAGGGTGCATTAAGACCACTTCTATGAAGTTGTAGCCTTGAAGAAGGTGATCCCCGAGATCCCTTTCAAACTCAAAAAGGGTCAACTTTGATCAAAGGTTGGACCAAGTCCTCATAGTCATTTGTGAAGAGGGCGCCCAATGGAAGAGAGATTCAAGAGGGAAGCCGGTTCAACTGAGAAGGCATGACCTCAAGCCCATCACTAAGAAAATGATGGAGCAAGCATGAGGAAATTCCTCCTCATGAAATCCCTGAGATGCCTCAAGGGATACACTTTCCTCCACAAAACTATTGGGAGCAAATCAACACCTCCCTAGGAGAATTGAGTTCCAACATGGGACAACTAAGGGTGGAGCACCAAGAACATTCCATCCTCCTCTATGAAATTAGAGAAGATCAAAGAATCATGAGAGAGGAGCAACAAAGACAAGGAAGAGACATTGAGGAGCTCAAGCACTCCATAAGATCTTCAAGAGGAAGAACAAGCCGCCATCACTAAGGTGGACCCGTTCTTTAATCTCCTTGTTCTTTATTTTCCTGTTTTTCGAATTTTTATGCTTATGTTTATCTATGTTTGTGTCTTATGATCATTAGTGTCTTAGTGTCTATGCCTTAAAGTTATGAATGTCCTATGAATCCATCACCTTTCTTGAAAAATGTTCTTAATTGAAAAAGAGAAGAATTGCATGAATTTCAGATTTTATAACAGATTAATTACTTTGATGTCGTGGCAATACTTTTGTTTTCTGAATGTATGCTTAAACAGTGCATATGTCTTTTGAATTTGTGGTTCATGAATGTTAAAGTTGTTGGCTCTTGAAAGAATGATGAAAAAGGAGACATGTTACTGAGGATCTGAAAAATCATAAAAATGATTCTTGAAGCAAGAAAAAGCAGTGAATTCAAAAAAAAAACGAAAAAAAAAGGAAGAAAAAGAAAAAAAAAGAAAGAAAAAGAAAAAAAGAAAGAAAAAGAAAGAAATAAAGTTGTGATCCAAGGCAAAAAGAGTGTGCTTAAGAACCCTGGACACCTCTAATTGGGGACTCTAGCAAAGCTGAGTCACAATCTGAAAAGGTTCACCCAATTATGTGTCTGTGGCATGTATGTATCCGGTGGTAATATTGGAAGACAGAGTGCTTTGGGCCACGGCCAAGACTCATAAAGTAGCTGTGTTCAAGAATCATCATACTTAACTAGGAGAATCAATAACACTATCTGGATTCTGAGTTCCTATAGAAGCCAATCATTCTGAATTTCAAAGGATAAAGTGAGATGCCAAAACTGTTCAGAGGCAAAAAGCTAAAGCCCCGCTCATCTAATTAATACTGATCTTCATAGATGTTTTTGGAGTTCATTGCATATTCTCTTCTTTTATCTTGTTTGATTTTCAGTTGCTTGGGGACAAGTAACAATTTAAGTTTGGTGTTGTGATGAGCGGATAATTTGTACGCTTTTTGGCATTGTTTTTAGTATATTTTTAGTAGATTTAGTTAGTTTTTAGTATATTTTTATTAGTTTTTAGTTAAAAATCACTTTTCTGGACTTTACTGTGAGTTTGTGTATTTTTTTGTGATTTCAGGTATTTTCTGGCTGAAATTGAGGGACCTGAGCAAAAATCTGATTCAGAGACTGAAAAGGACTGTAGATGCTGTTGGATTCTAACCTCCCTGCACCTGAAGTGGATTTTCTGGAGCTACAGAAGCACAATTGGCGCGCTTTCAACGGCGTTGGAAAGTAGACATCCTGGGCTTTCCAGAAATGTATAATAGTCCATACTTTGCCCAAGATTTGATGGCCCAACCCGGCGTTCCAAATCAGCTCAAGAATTCTGGCGTAAAACGCCGGAACTGGCACAAGAATGGGAGTTAAACGCCCAAACTGGCACAAAAGCTGGCGTTTAACTCCAAGAAGAGTCTCTGCACGAAAATGCTTCAATGCTCAGCCCAAGCACACACCAAGTGGGCCTGGAAGAGGATTTTTATGTCTTTTACTCATCTTTGTAATTCTTAAGCTACTAGTTCCTTATAAGTAGGACCTTTTACTATTGTATTTTTCATCTTCGGACATCTACTTCTTAGATCATTGGGAGGCTGGCCTCACGGCCATGTCTAGATCTTGTTCTTATGTATTTTCAACGGTGGAGTTTCTACACACCATAGATTAAGGTGTGGAGCTCTGCTGTACCTCGAGTATTAATGCAATTACTATTGTTCTTCTATTCAATTCAGCTTGTTCTTGTTCCAAGATATTACTTGTTCTTCAACTTGATGAATGTGATGATCCGTGACACTCATCATCATTCTCACCTATGAACGTGTGACCGTCAATCACCTCCGTTCTACCTTAGATTGGGTAGATATCTCTTGGGTTCTTTAACCGGAATCTTCGTGGTATAAGCTAGAATTGATGGCGGCATTCAAGAGAATCCGGAAGGTCTAAACCTTGTATGTGGTATTCTGAGTAGGATTCAATGATTGAATGACTGTGACGTGCTTCAAACTCGCGATTGTGGGGCGTTAGTGACAGACGCAAAAGAATCACTGGATTCTATTCCGACATGATCGAGAACCGATAGCTGGATAGCCGTGCCGTGACAGGATGCGTTGAACATTTCCACTGAGAGGATAGGAGGTAGCCACTGACAACGGTGAAACCCTACATACAGCTTGCCATGGAAAGGAGTAAGAAGGATTGGATGAAGACAGTAGGAAGGCAGAGAGACGGAAGGGACAAAGCATCTCCATTCGCTTATCTAAAGTTCTCACCAATGAATTACATAAGTATCTCTATCTTTATCTCTATGCTTTATTCATATATCATAACCAATTGAGTCTACCTGACTAAGATTTACAAGATGACCATAGCTTGCTTCATACCAACAATCTCCGTGGGATCGACCCTTACTCGCGTAAGGTTTATTACTTGGACGACCCAGTGCACTTGCTGGTTAGTTGTGCGAAGTTGTGATGCCATGGTATTGAGCACCAAGTCTTTGGGGCCATTACTAGGGATTATTTGAGTTGTGAAAAGAAGAGATCACAATTTTGTGCACCAGTCTCCAACTTGCTGATGGCTCCATTAAATACCCATCAGGCGTGATTGAAGACATGATTGTCAAGGTTGTGCCATTTGCCTTTCCCACTGACTTTGTGGTGTTGGAAATGGAGGAGCACAAGAGTGCAACTCTCATTCTAGGAAGACCCTTCCTAGCAACTGGACAAACCCTCATTGACGTCCAAAAAGGGAAAGTGACCCTGAGAGTCAATGAGGATGAGTTTAAGTTAAATGTCGTCAAAGTTATGTAGCATCCCGACACCCCAAATGACTGTATGAGTATTGATATTATTGATTCTCTGGTAAAAGAGGTCAATATAACTGAGAGTCTCGAATCAGAGCTAGAGAATATCTTTAAAGATGCTCAGCCTGATCTGGAAGAACCAAAGAGAATAATAGAACCTCTGAAAATCCCTCAAGAAGAGGAGAAACCTCCCAAACTCGAGCTCAAACCATTACCACCATCCCTAAAATATTCATTTCTGGGAGAAGGTAATACCTTTCCTGTAATCATAAACTCTACCTTAGAGCCACAGGAAGAGGAAGCACTAATTCAAGTGCTAAGGACACACAAGACTGCTCTTGGGTGGTCCATCAGTGATCTTAAGGGCATTAGCCTAGCCAGATGCATGCACAAGATCCTATTGGAGGGTGACGCTAAGCCAGTGGTTCAACTACAGAGGCGCCTGAATCCAGCCATGAAGGAGGTGGTGCAGAAGGAGGTCACTAAATTACTAGAGGCTGGGATTATTTATCCTATTTCTGATAGCCCCTGGGTAAGCCCCGTCCAAGTCGTCCCTAAGAAGGGTGGCATGACAGTGGTTCATAATGAAAAAAAATGAACTGGTTCCTACAAGAACAGTTACAGGGTGGCGTATGTGTATTGATTACAGAAGGCTCAATACAGCTACTAGAAAGGATCATTTTCCTTTACCTTTCATTGACCAAATGCTAGAAAGACTAGCAGGTCATGAATACTCTGCTTTCTGGATGGATATTCAGGTTATAATCAAATTGCAGTAGATCCCCAGGATCAAGAGAAAATAGCATTCACATGTCCATCCGGAGTATTTGCATACAGAAGGATGCCATTTGGTTTGTGCAATGCACCTGCAACCTTTCAAATGTGCATGCTCTCTATTTTCTCTGATATGGTGAAAAAATTTTTGGAAGTCTTCATGGATGACTTTTCAGTATTTGGAGACTCATTTAGCTCCTGTCTTGACCATCTAGCACTTGATCTAAAAAGGTGCCAAGAGACTAACCTGGTTTTAAAATGGGAAAAATGTCACTTTATGGTGACGGAAGGAATTGTCCTTGGGCACAAAATTTCGAACAAGGGAATAGAAGTGGATCAAGTTAAGGTAGAGGTAATTGAGAAATTACCACTACCTGCCAATGTTAAGGCAATCAGAAGCTTTCTGGGGCATGCAGGATTCTATAGGAGGTTTATAAAAGATTTTTCAAAAATCACCAAACCTCTGAGTAATCTGCTAGCTGCTGACACGCCATTTATCTTTGATAAAGGGTGTCTGTAGGCATTTAAGACTCTGAAAGCTAAGCTGGTCACAGCACCAGTCATCTCTTCACCAGACTGGACATTACCATTTGAACTGATGTGTGATGCCAGTGACCATGTCATTGGTGCAGTGTTGAGACAAAGGCATGACAAGCTTCTGGACGTCATTTACTATGCCAATCGTGTTTTAAATGACGCACAGAAGAACTACACAACCATAGAAAAAGAGTTACTTGCAGTGGTTTACGCCATTGACAAGTTCAGATCTTATTCAATAGGATCAAAAGTGATTGTGTACACTGACCATGCGGCTATTAAATATCTACTCACAAAGCAGGATTCAAAACCCAGACTCATCATATGGGTGTTGCTTCTGCAAGAGTTTGATGTAGAAATAAGAGACAGAAAAGGGACATAGAACCAAGTAGCAGATCACCTGTCCCGAATAAAACCAGTAGAAGGGGTGTCCCTCTCTTTTACTGAGATCTCTGAAAACTTTCCGAATGAGCAACTCTTTGCCATCCAGGAAGTGTCATGGTTTGCAGACATTGCAAACTACATGGTAGTGAGATTCATACCCAAAGAGTATAGTAGGCAGCAATCAAAGACATTGATCATGGATGCAAAGTACTATCTTTCGGATGAACCATATCTCTTCAAGAGATGTGCAGATAGAGTAATACGTATATATGTGCCTAAAGAAGAAGCACAGAAGATCCTCTGGGACTGCCATGGATCACAGTATAGAGGACATTTTGGAAGTGAGCGAACAGCCACAAGAGTCCTCCAATGTGGCTTCTACTGGCCTACTCTCTATAAAGACTCCCGAGTGTTTGTACTTAATTATGATAGTTGCCAAAGATCTGGCAATTTGCCTCACAGTTATGCCATGCCTCAATAAAGGATCTTGGAGATTGAGTTGTTTGATGTATGGGGTATTGACTTCATGGTGCCTTTCCCACCATCATACTCAAACACTTATATTCTGGTGGCAGTGGATTATGTATCCAAATGGGTGGAAGCTATTGCATCACCCACTAATGATACTAAGACAGTGCTAAAATTCCTCTAGAAATACATCTTCAGCAGATTTGGTATCCCTAGAGTACTAATCAGTAATGGGGGCACTCATTTCTACAATAAAACAGCTTTATTCTGCTTTGGTTCGATTTGGAGTTAGCCACAAGGTGGCCACTCCATATCATCCACAGACAAATGGGCAAGCTGAAGTCTCTAATAGAGAACTTAAAAGAATCCTGGAACGGACTGTGATTAACCGTAGAAGGGATTGGGCAAGAAGCTTAGATGATGCTCTGTGGGCATACAGAACAGCATTCAAGACCCCTATAGGGACCTCTCTATACCAGCTTGTGTATGGAAAAGCCTGTCACTTGTTAGTGGAACTGGAACATAAGGCCTACTGGGCAACCAGATTCCTAAACCTTGATGCCAAATTAGCTGGAGAAAAACGATTGCTCCAATTAAATGAGCTAGAGGAATTCAGACTCAATGCTTTCGAAAATGCAAAAATTTACAAAGAGAAAGCAAAAAGATGGCATGACAAGAAGCTGTCATCCAGAGTCTTTGAGCCAGGGCAAAAAGTTCTGCTGTTTAATTCTAGGCTCATATTATTCCCCGGGAAATTGAAATCCCAGTGGAGAGGACCATATGTGATTACAAGTGTGTCACCATATGGTTACATAGAGCTTCAGGATAATGATTCTAACAAAAAGTTCATTGTTAATGGACAGAGAGTCAAACATTATCTTGAAAGCAATTTTGAGCAAGAATGCTCAAGACTGAGACTTGATTAAAAGCTCAGTAATAGTCCAGCTAAAGACAATAAAGAAGCGCTTACTAGGAGGCAACCCAGCCATTAACAAAGCTTATTTTTCAATTAATTGATTTTTATAGGTTCATATTAATTTTCTTCAAGGTAAAATGGCAATTGCATGAGTTCACAGAGTCACAGAAAGATTCAAAGGATAAAACAACAAAAAGAAGCTCACTAGTGCGAAAAAGCCAGTAAGAACTGTTTTGGGCATTGAACGCCCAAAAGAAGCATCTACTGGGTGTTCAACGCCAGTAGAGATAGCCATCTGGGCGTTAAACGCCACAAAGAAGCATCTTCTGGGAGGAGGTGAATTCGTTTTCAACTTAAAGTTTTTCCATTTTTTCACGTTTCAATTCATGATTTCTTGCATAAACATGTTACAAACTCCCATCTTTCAAACTTCAATTCCAAAAATTTTTAATCCTAATTTCTAAAATCCCATTTCAAAAATATCAAATGTATCTTAATTCATAAACACAATTTTTTTTAATCCTCTTCAACTTCTTTTCAAATCTTTTTAAATTCTTTTCAAATATTTTCAAACTCATCATATTTTCTTCTCAAAATTCAGATTTATCTTTTTCAAATATCTTTCATAACTTTTTAATTTTAAATTATATCTTTTCCTATCATACTTATCTTTTACAAATCATATCTTCTATATTATCTTTTTTTTTTAAATTTTTGAAAACCCAACCCCTACCTTTAAATCCACATTCGGCCTCCCTCCTCTCATCCACCATTCGAAATTAGCTCTCCTTCTATCCCTCTCCCTTCCTTTTTCTTGCTTGAGGACAAGCAAACCTCTAAGTTTGGTGTGTTTATCCGTGATCACTAAGCCATACCCACTAAGATCATGGCTCCTAATTAAGGGAAAGCAAACCACTCCAAGAGGCAAGAAAGAGAATATTCCAAAACCACTTTGGAATCAAGGGAAGTTCTTGACCAAAGAACATTCAGACCATTACTACAAAATCATGGGCCTAAGATCAGTGATCCCGGAAGTCAAATTCGATCTGAAAGAAGATGAATATTCGGAGATCCAAGAGCAAATTCGAAACAAGAGCTGGGAAATCCTAGCTAATCCTGAAACAAAGGTGGGAAGAAACATGGTTCAGAAATTCTACTCTAGTCTGTGGCAAACAGACAGGCAGAGAATATCTGAAATTGCCCTCTATGACTATCGGACCTTGGTCAGAGAAAAGATTGTTCACATCCACCCTGACAAAATTAGGGAGATCTTTAAGCTACCTCAGCTAAAAGATGACCCAGACTCCTTTAATAGGAGAATGATGAGAACAAATAAGGGCTTGGACAAGATTCTAGAGGACATATGCCTCCCTGGTACCAAGTGGATGACCAGCACAAAGGGCGTCCCAAATCAACTCAAGAGAGAAGATCCCAAACCAGTCGCTAGAGGCTGGCTGGACTTCATTGGGCGTTCTATACTACCCACTAGCAACCGCTCTGAAGCCACCATTAAAAGAGCAGTAATGATCCATTACATTATGTTGGAAAAAGAAGTGGAAGTTCATCAGCTGATTTCGTGTGAACTTTACATAATTGCAAACAAGAATTCCAAAGATGTCAAATTGGCTTATCCAAGCTTAATCTCTATGCTATGTAGAGATGCTGGGGTAAAGATGGGAGTAACTGAGTATATCTCAGTTGAGAAACCAATCACCAAAATATCAATGGAAAGACAACAAGTGCAGGACGACCCCATGATGAGCGGATAATTTATACACTTTTTGGCATTATTTTTAGGTAGATTTTAGTAGGATCTAGCCACTTTTAGGGATGTTTTCATTAGTTTTTATGATAAATTCACATTTCTGGACTTTACTATGAGATTGTGTGTTTTTCTGTGATTTCAGGTATTTTCTGGCTGAAATTGAGGGACCTGATCAAAACTCTGATAAAAGGCTGACAAAGGACTGCTGATGCTATTGGATTCTGACCTCCCTGCACTCTAAATAGATTTTCTGGAGCTACAGAACACCAAATGGCGCGCTCTTAACGGCGTTGGAAAGTAGACATCTAGAGCTTTCCAGCAATATATAATAGTTCATACTTTATTCGAGATTAGATGACGCAAACTGGCGCTCAACGCCAGTTCCATGCTGCATTCTACAGTCAAACGCCAGAAACACGTCACGAACCAGAGTTGAATGCAAAAAATACGTTACAACTTGGCATTCAACTCCAAAAGAAGCCTCTGCACATGTAAAGCTCAAGCTCAGCCCAAGCACACACCAAAGTGGGCCTCGGAAGTGGATTTCTGCACTTAGACTTAATTCTATAAACCCTAGTAGCTAGTCTAGTATAAATAGAATATTTTACTATTTTATTAGACGTCTTTTGATTGATCTTTAATCAGTGTATGCAATTTTAGACCTTCATGGGGGCTGGCCATTCGGCCATGCCTGGACCATCACTTTTGTATTTTCAACGGTGGAGTTTCTACACACCATAGATTAAGGGTGTGGAGCTCTGTTGTACCTTGAGTTTTAATGCAATTACTACTACTTTCTATTCAATTCAGTTTATTCTTGTTCTAAGATATTCGTTGCACTTCAACATGATGAATGTGATGATCCATGACACTCATCATCATTCTCACCTATGAACACGTGATTGACAACCACTTCCCTTCTACCTTTGGCCGGGCGCATATCTCTTGGATTCCTTAATCAGAATCTTCATGGTATAAGCTAGAATTGATGGCGACATTCATGAGAATCCGGAAAGTCTAAACCTTGTCTGTGGTATTCCGAGTAGGATTCAAGGATTGAATGGTTGTGACGAGCTTCAAACTCGCGATTGTTGGGCGTGATGACAAATGCAAAAGAATCAATGGATTCTATTCCGACATGATCGAGAACCGACAGATGATTATCCGTGCTGTGACAGAGCCTTTGGACCATTTTCACTGAGCGGATGGGATGTAGCCATTGAAAATGGTGATGCTCTACATACATCTTACCATGGAAAGGAGTAAGAAGGATTGAAGGAAGGGAGTAGGAAAGCAGAGATCCAACAGGGACAGAGCATCTCCATATACTTATCTAAAATTCTCACCAATGATTTACATAAGTATTTCTATCTTTATTTTCTGTTTATTTATTATTATTATTCAAAAAATCCATAACCATGTATTATCCACCTAACTGAGATTTACAAGATGACCATAGGTTGCTTCATACCAAAAATCTCCGTGGGATCGACCCTTACTCACGTAAGGTTTATTACTTGGATGACTCAGTGCACTTGCTGGTTAGTTGTACGAAGTTATGAAGAAAGTGCTGAGTTAGTAGATGCACATACCAAGTTGAATGCCATTATTAGAGATCACAATTTTGTGCACCACCCAATCAAGAGGAGAGCACATGAATTCCTCCCGGAGATCCCTCAAATTGAATACTGGGAGCATCTTGAAGCATCTGTTACCAAGTTGCAAGAAGCTATGGACCAAATAAAGGAAGAACAGAATAATCAAAATAGCATGCTTTGCAAACTACTTGGGGAACAAGAAGAGCAAAGGCGTGACTTGAAGGAACTGAAGCGTCAAAAGCTATCTCTTGAAGGACCAAGCACCCCACAGACTAGAGGAACATCTATTTCCCAAAATAAAGGTTGTTGAGTCCTAATCTTAGCCTTAACTATGTGATAATTGTTCTTATTAGGAATTTACCTTAGAAGTTATATATTAGTAGTAGTAATTAGTATATCTATTTTGATTTCATCTCCAATTAAGCTATAATTTATTTTTCTCATCATCATCAAACATAAATAAAATAGTAGATTTCTAGAATAAAGAAGCAATATTTTTTTCGAGTTTTTTAATAAGAAAAATTCTAATTATTTATATGTGGTGGCAATACTTTTTGTCTTCTGAATGAATTCTCGAACAGTGCATATTTTTTATATTGAATTTTATGAATGTTAAAATTGTTGGCTCCTGAAAGAATGATGAACAAGAGAAATATTATTGCTGATCTGAAAAATAATGAAATTGATTCTTGAAGCAAGAAAAAGCAGTGAAAAAAAAAAGAGAGAAAAGCAAAAGAGGTAGAAAAAGCCAATAGCCCTTTAAACCAAAAGGCAAGGGTGAAAAGGATCCAAGGCTTTGAGCATCAATGGATAGGAGGTTCCAAGGAAGTAAATCCAGGCCTAAGCGGCTAAATCAAGCTGTTCCTAACCATGTGCTTGTGGCATGTAGGTCCAAGTGAAAAGCTTGAGACTGAGTGGTTAAAGTCGTGATCCAAGGCAAGAGAGTGTGCTTAAGAACTCTGGACACCTCTAATTGGGGACTTTAGCAAAGCTAAGTCACAATCTGAAAAGGTTCACCCAGTTATGTGTCTGTGGCATTTATGTATCCAGTGGTAATATTGGAAAACAAAGTACTTAGGGCCACGGCCAAGACTCATAAAGTAGCTATGTTCAAGAATCAACATACTAAACTAGGAGAATCAATAATACTATCTGAATTCTGAGTTCCTATGGATGCCAATCATTCTGAATTTCAAAGGATAAAGTGAGATGCCAAAACTGCTCGGAAGCAAAAAGCTACTAGTCCTGCTCATCAAATTAGAATCTGAGCTTCACTTAAAACTTTGAGATACTATTGCTTCTTGATTTCTTTTGATCCTATTTTATTTATCTAGTTGCTTGAGAACAAGCAACAGTTTAAGTTTGGTGTTGTGATGAGCGGATATTTTATACGCTTTTGGGGGTAATTTCATATAGTTTTTAGTATGTTTTAGTTAGTTTTTAGTATATTTTTATTAGCTTTTAGGAAAAAAATCATATTTCTGGACTTTATTATGAGTTTGTGTGTTTTTCTGTGATTTCAGGTATTTTTTGGCTGAAATTGAGGGAGCTGAGCAAAAATCTGACGCAGGCTGAAAAAGGACTGCTGATGTTGTTGGATTCTGACCTCCCTGCACTCGGAATGGATTTTTTGGAGCTACAGAAGTCCAGTTGGCGCGCTCTCAACTTGACTGAAAAGTATACATCTAGGGCTTTCCAGAAATATATAATAGTCCATAATTTACGCGAAGATAAATGACGTAAACCGGCATTTAACGCCAGTTCCATGTTGCATTCTAGCGTTCAGCGCCAGAAACAGGTTGCAAGTTGGAGTTAAACACCAGAAACAGGTTACAACCTGGCGTTTAACTCCAGAAACAGCCCAGACACGTGAGAAGCTCAACTCTCAGCCCCAACACACACCAAGTGGGCCCCAGAAGTGGATTTCTGCACCATCTATCTTAGTTTACTCATTTTTTGTAAACCTAGGTTACCAGTTTAGTATTTAAACAACTTTTAGAGACTTATTTTGTATCTCATGACATTTTAGATCTGAACTTTGTACTTTTTGATGGCATGAGTCTCTAAACTCCATTGTTGGGGGTGAGGAGCTGATGAGCGGATAATTTATACGCTTTTTGGCATTGTTTTTAGGTAATTTTTAGTAGGATCTAGCTACTTTTAGGGATGTCTTCTTTAGTTTTTATGCTAAATTCACATTTCTAGACTTTACTATGAGTTTGTGTGTTTTTCTATGGTTTTAGGTAATTTCTGGCTGAAATTGAGGGACCTGAGCAAAACTCCGATAAAAGGCTGACAAAGGACTACTGATGTTGTTGGATTCTGACCTTCCTGCACTCGAAATGGGTTTTCTAGAGCTACAAAACTCCAAACGGTACGCTCTCAACGGCCTTGAAAAGTATACATCCAGAGCTTTCTATCAATATCTAATAGTCCATATTTTATTCGAGATTAGACGACGCAAATTGGCGCTCAACGCCAGTTCTACGCTACATTCTGCAGTCAAACACCAGAAACACGTCACGAACCAGAGTTGAACGCCAAAAACACGTTACAACTTGGCGTTCAACTCCAATAGAAGCCTTATCTCGTGTAAAGTTCAAGCTCAGCCCAAGCACACACCAAGTGGGCCCTGAAAGTGGATTTTTGCATCAATTACTTACTTCTGTAAACCCTAGTAGCTAGTCTAGTATAAATAGGACTTTTTACTATTATATTTTCATCCTGGATTGTATTTTTGATCCTGTGATCACGTTTTGGGGGCTGCCCTCTCAGCCATGCCTGAACCTTCATCACTTATGTATTTTCAATGGTGGAGTTTCTACACACCATAGATTAAGGGTGTGGAGCTCTGCTGTACCTCAAGTTTCAATGCAATTACTACTATTTTCTATTCGATTTCGCTTGTTCTTATTCTAAGATATTCGTTGCACTTCAGCATGATGAATGTGATGATTCGTGACACTCATCATCATTCTCCCCTATGAACGCGTGACTGACAACCACTTCCATTCTACCTTAGACCGGGCGCATATCTCTTGGATTCCTTAATCAGAATCTTCGTGGTATAAGCTAGAATTGATGGCGGCATTCATGGGAATCCGGAAAGTCTAACCTTGTCTGTGGTATTCCGAGTATGATTCCGGGATTGAATGACTGTGACGAGCTTCAAAATCGCAATTGTTGGGCGTGATGACAAACGCAAAAGAATCAAGGGATTTTATTCAAACATGATCAAGAACTGACAGATGATTAGCCGTGCTGTGACAGAGCATTTGGACCATTTTCACTGAGAGGATGGGATGTAGCCATTGACAACAGTGATGCCCTACATACAGCTTGCCATGGAAAGGAATAAGAAGGATTGAAGGAAGGCAGTAGGAAAGCAGAGATCCAACAGGGACAAGCATCTCCATACACTTATCTGAAATTCTCACCATTGAATTACATGAGTAACTCTATCTTTATTTTCAGTTTATTATTTATTATTATTCGAAAACCTAATAATCAATTATTATCCATCTGACTGAGATTTACAAGGTGACCATATCTTGCTTCATACCAACAATCTCTGTGGGATCGACCCTTACTCACGTAAGGTTTATTACTTGGACGACCCAAACACTTGCTGGTTAGTTGTGCGGAGTTGTGACAAAGTGTGATTTATGTTTGAGAGCACCAAGTCTTTAGAGCCAATGTTGATGATCACAATTTCGTCCACCAAGTTTTTGGCGCCATTGTCGGGGATTGTTCAACTATGGACAACTGACGGTTCGTCTTGTTGCTCAGATTAGGTAATTTTCTTTTTATTTTTCTTTTCAAAAAGTTTTCAAAAATATTTTTCAAAATTTTTTTCTTTGTTTTCAAAAAATTATCTAACATTTTTAAGAATGAATTCTAGTGTTTCATAAAGTATGTTGAAGCTTGGCTGGCTGTAAAGCCATGTCTAACTCAATTGGATTGAGGCTTCAAAACCATCAGCATAGAGGCAAGTTAATTGGAATATCAGTTGTTACATGCCTGATTTATATCTTCTAAAGCTGGCTGGCTATTAAGCCATGCCCAACCCTTGGATTGGAGCTTTAGGCTAATATTGAAAGATTCCTAGAATTTTTATTAAAAATTTTGGATTTCTTGTTTTCTTTTTTTGTTCTATATATGTTTTTCGAAAAAAAATTAAAAGAAAATCCAAAAAAAATTTCATAAAATTATAAAAATCGAAAATATTTTTGTGTTTCTTGTTTGAGTCTTGTGTCAATTTTTAAGTTTGGTGTCAATTGCATGTTTTTAAAAAATCTCTTGCATTTTTCGAAAATTCATGCATTCATAGTGTTCTTCATGATCTTCAAGTTGTTCTTGGTAAGTATTCTTGTTTGATCTTGATGTTTTCTTGTTTTGTGTCTTTTATTGTTTTTCATGTGCATTTTTGCATTCATAGTGTCCATGCATTAAAGATTTCTAAGTTTGGTGTCTTGCATGTTTTCTTTGCATCAAAAATTTTTCAAAAATATGTTCTTGATGTTCATCATGATCTTCAAAGTGTTCTTGGTGTTCATCTTGACATTCATAGTATTCTTGCATGCATCATGTGTTTTGATCCAAAATTTTCATGTTTTGGGTCATAATTGTGTTTTTCTCTCTCATAATTAAAATTTCAAAAATAAAAAATATATCTTTTCCTTATTTCTCTCAAAATTTCGAAAATTTGAGTTGACTTAGTCAAAAATTTTTAAAATAAGTTGTTTCTTATGACTCAAGTCAAATTTTCAATTTTAAAAATCTTATTTTTTCAAAATCTTTTTCAAAAATTAAATCTTTTTTTTATTTTTTATTTAATTTTTGAAAATCTTTTTAAATATTTTTCAAAAATCTTTTTCTTAATTTTATCTTGATTTTCGAAAATTATACTAACAAGTAATATGATTGATTCAAAAATTTGAAGTTTGTTACTTTCTTATTAAGAAAGGTTCAATCTTTAAATTCTATAATATTATCTTTTAGTTTCTTGTTAGTTAAGTAATTAATTTTAATTTTAAAAATTAAATCAATCTTATCTTATCTTTTATATCATATCTTTTTCAAAATTTTATCTTTTTCAAAAATTTGATTTTAAAATATCTTATATAACCTCTTATCTTTTTATCTTTTCAAATTTGATTTTCAAATCTTTTTCAACTAACTATTTGACTTTTTGTTTGTTTCTTATCTTTTTCAAAATCACCTAACAACTTTTTTTCTCTCTAATTTTCGAAAATACCTCCCTATTTTTCAAAAATTCTTTTTAATTAATTAATTATTTTAAATTTTAATTTTATCTTCCCTTTTATTTTCGAAAATCATTTAACTCCTTTTCAAAATTTATTTTCAAAAATTTCTCCCACTCTCATCTTATTCTATTTATTTATTCATTTACTAACACTTCTCTTCACCTCTCTTCATCTCAAATCATTACCCCTATCCTCACCCTTCTATTTGGATTCTCCTTTCTTTATCCCTTTTCTTCTTCTACTAATAATAAGGAACCTCTTTACTGTGACATAGAGGATTCCTCTTCTTTTTCTGTTCTCTTCTCTTTCATATGAGTAGGAATAAGGAAAAAGGCATTCTTGTTGAAGCTGATCCAGAACCTGAAAGGACTCTGAAGAGGAAACTAAGAGAAGCTAAATTACAACAATCCAGAGACAACCTTGCTGAAATTTTTTAACAAGAAAAGGAGATGGTAGCTGAACCCAACAACAATAATGCAAGAAGGATGCTTGGTGATTATACTACACCTACTTCCAAGTTTGATGAAAGAAGCATCTCAATTCCTACCATACGAGCAAACAATTTTGAGATGAAACCTCAATTAGTTGCTCTAATGCAACAGAACTGCAAGTTTCATGGACTTCCATCAGAAGATCCTTACTAGTTCTTAATTGAGTTCTTGTAGATTTGTGAGACTGTTAAGACTAATGGAGTAGATCCTGAAGTCTACAAGCTCATGCTTTTCCCTTTTGCTGTAAGAGACAGAGCTAGAGCATGGTTAGACTCTCAACCTAAAGATAGCCTGGACTATTGGGATAAGCTGGTCACGGCCTTCTTGGCTAAGTTCTTTCCTCCTCAAATGTTGAGCAAGCTTAGAGTGGATGTTCAAACCTTCAAACAAAAAGATGGTGAATTCCTCTATGAAGCTTGGGAAAGATACAAGCAGATAACCAAAAGATGTCCTTCTGACATGTTTTCAAAATGAACCATGATAGATATATTCTATTATGGTCTATCTGAGTTCTCTAAGATGTCATTGGACCATTCTGCAGGTGGATCCATTCACCTAAAGAAAACGCCTGTATAAGCTCAAGAACTTATTGACATGGTTGCAAATAACCAGTTCATGTACACTTCTAAGAGGAATTCCGTGAATAATGGGACGCCTCAAAGGAAAGGAGTTCTTGAAATTGATGCTCTGAATGCCATATTGGCTCAGAATAAAATGTTGACTCAGCAAGTCAACATGATTTCTCAAAGTCTGAATGGATGGCAAAATGCATCCAATAGTACCAAAGAGTCATCTTTTGAAGAAAAAGCTTATGATCTTGAGAACCCTGCAATAGCAGAGGTAAATTATATAGGTGAACCTTATGGAAACACCTATAATTCATCATGGAGAAATCATCCAAATTTCTCATGGAATGATCAACAAAAGCCTCAACAAGGCTTTAATAATGGTGGAAGAAATAGGCTCAGCAATATCAAGCCTTATCCATCATCTTCTCAGCAACAGACAGAGAATTATGAACAGAGTACCTCTAACTTAGCAAATTTAGTCTCTGATCTGTCTAAGGCCACTTTAATTTTCATGAGTGAAATAAGGTCCTCCATTGATGACAAGTCATCATATACCCATTTCTCAAGCTAATTTCACTTGTTTCATTAGTTTTTATGAACTTTCTTGCACCATAAGTAAGCAATTTAGAGTGGAATTTCATGTTTTATTTGAATCAAGCAACCACCATTTAATTGATGTTAAATCATGAGGTTTAAGCTAAATTTAATTGAATTTTAATTGATTTATAAACCTTGTGAATTTAGTGATACTTTGATTGGTTGTTTTGATTATTTGAAGGTGAAGAAAAAGAAGAAAAGAGTAAAGCGTGGCTTAAGAAAGCGTGGCCCAAGGAAGAAAAGAGTGTAGCGCATGGAAGGAAGGAGGCCACATTGCCCTCCTCAAGAGCACACTGCCCTCCAAGGGAGCAGAACAATGGACCAAGCACTCAAGGCCTCACTGCCCTGCCCTCCTTGAGGGCGGAGCACAATTCTAGGCCAAGAAACAAGGGAAGGAAAAATTCTGCCCTGCCCCCCTCAAGAGCAATATCGGGCTCTCACCAAAATAAATCAAAGGAAATTGTTTCCAAGTGCCACCCATGGGTTTCGAACCCAAGAACAAGAAGGAAAGAAGTAGCGCTCAAATATAAGGAAAATAAGCAAAAATTGGTTTGTTTTTAACCTCCAAGGATCGAACATAGCACCTTGAGGAAGCAAAGAACTAGGCGCTACTTTGGTGCCAAGAAACCTAAGGAAGAAATGTAATAAAAAGCCATCCAGCAAGTTTCGAACTTGGGACCTCACCCAAGAACAAGGAAAGCATGCACTGCCCTGCCCTTGTGGAGGGCAGGGCAGCATTTCTTGGTGCATGGCGTAGCATTTTGGCACGGCCAGGAGCTTGGGCGCGCGCAACATGGACGCACGGGCAGGGAGGCAAGGTGCACCATGGCAACATTGCCCTGCCCTCCACAAGGGCAGGGCAGCATCCTGATGCCTATCCCACACTTGGCACGCAACATGCTTCATCACACAATTTCCCTGCTCTGTCCTCCACAAGGGCAGGGCAGCCTCCTGGGAGCAAGATGGGCTGAATTTCACTCAAAAATCCAACTTAATTCATTTCTTCACCAAATCAAAAAGCCCACTCAAAATACTTAGATCCAAAATAGAAAGTGTATAAATAGATGTTAGTTAGGATTAGAAGGGGAGTTCTTTTGGGGGAGAGAGCTTACTTTCATTTTTGAATTTTCATCTTTAGTCAACTTGAGAGCTCACTTTCCATTTTTCTGTTTTCTGCAATTGGAGGAGAGAATTCATTTCTTCTACCTCTGATCTTTTGTTTCCTTTACTAGGTTTTGTTTGAGTTTTGAGTGTGAAGAATTGAGGAACTTCTGTCTCAATCTCCATTTAAGATCTCTTTGATTTTCCTACTGCATAATTAAGTTGAATTCAATTTCCTTTACTGCTTCAATCTTCAATTTCTCTTTAATTGCTTTGTGAACTTGGATCTAGGAAGGCAATTGAGATCTAGACTCTACTATCTAGTCTCTCGAGTCCTGAGATCTAATTTTCCTTTTGGTTCTTCTGCTGAACCACTGTTGTAATCAAATTTCCATTTCTGTTTGAGATCTAGTTAATTTCAAATCATCTCTTGCTTTGATAATTGTTGCAATTTAATTTCCCTTGCTTAAATTCTGAATTCCCAGTCCTCAAATCCCTTTTCCATTCAAGCAATTTATATTTCTTGCACTTTAAGTAACCACAATTTACATTTCTTGCACTTTAAGTTTCAGTCATTTAATTTCTTGATCTTTAAGATTCAGCACCTTTACTTTCAATTGTCTTTAATTTCTGCAATTCATCCCTCTCCCTTTACATTTCCGGCTATTTACTTACTATTAGATACAAAATCACTCAACAAATACTTGATTCGCTTGACTAAATCAACCACTAAACTAAAATTGCTCAATCCTTCAATCCCTGTGGGATCGACCTCACTCCCATGAGTTTTATTACTTGATGCGACTCGGTACACTTGCCGGTGAGTTTTGTGTTGGATCGTTTTCCACACATCAAGTTTTTGGCGCCATTGCCGGGGATTGAAATAGATTGACAATGATTAAGTGAAGTGGAGATCTAGATTAAGCATTTTTTTTCTTTTATTCTCAACTAACATATTAACTGTTTGAATTTTTGCTTAAGCTAACTAAAACTTCATTCTAGCAATAGATTGAAGTTTCACTGGTTTTCTGGTTCTGTGTGTTTCTTGTGGTGTGTTTGTATGTCAGGTACAGGGAGAGCTTCTCCTATTTTCTCTGAAACTGACCAACGAACTCTTCGAATATTAAGAAGAGCTGAAAGAGGGAAGAACATTGTTGGAGAGGTAGAATCTGAGGAGGAATTCCAAGAGATGGAAGGAGATCCATCAAATCTCAATCAGCCAGAAGGAGGGGCCAATAATAACCCACCACAGAAGAAAGTACTGGCCTCCTATACATTTGCAAATGCTAGACATTATGGGAGTAGCATTCTTACCCCTAATGTCAATGCAAACAACTTTGAACTGAAGCCACAACTCATTACATTGGTCCAAAATAACTGCGCTTTTGGAGGAGGGCCATTGGAGGACCCGAACCAACATCTATCCACTTTCTTGAGGATCTGTGACACAGTTAAAAGCAATGGAGTGCACCCTGACATATACAAGTTGCTGTTGTTCCCATTCTCTCTCAGGGACAAAGCCACTCAATGGCTAGAAACATTTCCAAAGGAGAGCATCAACACTTGGGATGATTTGGTGAGCAAGTTTCTTGCCAAATTTTATCCCCCTCAAAGGATTATAAGATTAAAGACTGAAGTGCAGACATTCACTCAATTGGATGCTGAAAGTCTATATGAGGCATGGAAAAGATATAAGGCTCTGCTGAGGAAATGTCCACCAGAGATGTTCACTGAGTGGGACAAGCTGCAGAACTTCTATGAAGGACTTACTCTAAAGGCTCAAGAGGCACTTGATCACTCAGTTGGAGGATCATTGCAATTGATGAAAACTGCAGAGGAAGCTCAAAACCTCATTGATATGGTGGCCAACAACCAATATTTCTTTGCTCACCAAAGGCAACGCCAACCATCACAGAGGAAGGGAGTGTTAGAATTGGAAGGAGTGGATACAATTTTGGCTCAACACAAAGTGATGCAGCAGCAGATTCAGCAACAATTTGAGCAAATGGCCAAGAGAATTGATAGCTTTCAGGTTGCATCAGTAAGTGCCACAAACCAACCATCAACTCCTTGGGGGCAAAATAAAGAGAACCAAGAAGAACAGAAACAAGAGCAAGTGCACTATATACACAACCAAAATTCTGGATCAAATGAGGTGTATGGTGACACCTACAATCCATCTTGGAAGAACCACCCAAACCTGAGGTGGGGAGATAACCACAACCAAAACCAACAACCATGGCAAAGGAACTCAACTCAAAATACTCCAAAAAATAACCAAAATCACAACCAGCAGCCGACTAACCAAATTCCTTACAGAAAATCCCAAAACAATTACCCCAATTCCAACCATTATCCATCCAATACCCAACCAACTAACCAAAACACTTACCATCATCCATCAACACCCCAAAACCAACCAATCTCACAAGACTCTCAGAGGATTACTAATCTGGAGATGCTCATGGAGAAGATGATGAAGAACCAAAAATTAACAATGAAGAACCAAGAAGCTTCCATGAAGAGCCTAGAAAGGCAGATTGGACAAATCTCCAAGCAGATTTCTATTGAGAGACCTTCAAGCTCACTACCAAGTGAAACCATTCCTAATCCAAAAGAAGAGTGCAAAGCTGTGCAACTAAGGAGTGGAAAGACATTGGTGGATGGCAACCAAGGGGCAACCAAGAAACTTACGGAGAGTGACAAAGAACCAACAGAGAAAGATGGAGCTAACAACAAGGACATAACAAGTAAGAATGTCTCAGAAAAGCTCATAGAAGAGAACAACCAACCACAGAATTTGAAGAAGGGAAAGTAGATCATGGAAGAACCAAATCCAAGACAGCAGCAAGTGGAGAAGAGTCTTACACCTCCACTACCTTATCCACAGAGATTCCACAAAGAAGCAAAGGATCAACATTTCCACAAATTTCTTGAGACTTTCAAGAAGCTAGAGATCAACATACCCTTGACTGAGGCATTAGAGCAAATACCTCTATATGCCAAGTTCTTAAAGGAGCTCATCAACAAGAAAAGGAGTTGGAATGAGAAGGAGACTGTAATGCTCACTGAAGAATGCAGTGCACTAATCAGAAAAGGACTTCCTCCCAAGCTTGAAGATCCTGGAGGTTTCTTCTTACCTTGTACCATTGAAAGTCTATTCATCAACAAGGGGATGTGTGACTTAGGAGCAAGCATAAATTTAATTCCATCTTCTTTAGTGAAAAAGCTTGGCATAGGAGAGGTGAAACCAATAGAGATGTCCTTGGAATTGGTGGACCAATCAGTAGTATACCCCAAAGGGGTTATTGAAAACCTTTTATTTAAAGTTGACAAGTTCATCTTTCCTACAGACTTTGTGATCCTGGATTCAGCAGAGAATGAGAATGACTCCATAATACTTGGTCGACCATTTTTAGCCACTACTAGAGCCATCGTAGATATAGAGCAAGGAGAGCTAACCCTTAGGATGCATGAGGAAAGCATTACCTTGAAAGTGTTTCCAGAATCACAAATTAATGAAGAAACAAGCAAAACAAGTAGTGACTGTTCTCCAAGGCAAGCAACCAACAACACAGTAGAGCAGAAGAATGAGCAGGTACAAGGAGGAGAAGGAATTCAAAAGGAAGCCGGGACGATAAACAAAAAGGGAGGTATCATAACTCAAGCCACTATCAAGGAAGAAAGATCAACAAAAAAAAAAAGAAAAACAAGAAAAAGGCTTACAAAGGGTGGAAGAATAAAAAAATCCTAACTGAAGGATTTTCCAAAGGTGACAAGGTGCAATTCATATATCAACAGCTGGGAACAGAAGATCATTACACTGTCAACCAAGTACTCTCTCTTGAGCACCTCAAAATTGAGCATCAAGGCACACAGAGAAAGCTTACAGTGAAAGGGGACAAGTTGAGACATCACAAGCATCAACCACCCTAAAGGGAGTTCAATGTCAAGCTAGTGACAATAAAAGAGCGCTCCATGGGAGGCAACCCATGATTTAAGATTCCTGTTTTTTTTTATTATTCAATAAGCTATGATCACTCTGGCAAGATTTTTAACTTTCATGGACATACTTGATAAATGCATGCATTATCCTGGAGCATATGTCGGACTTCTAAGTTTGGTGTGCCTCAAGGCACACCCAAATTTGTTTTCAAAAGAACTGTTCTTGACCATATGCCTAATTATTTTGATGGAGCATATGACCAAACACTAAGTTTGGTGTCTGCATATGTAATAATGTTCAGAAAGTCATGTCCTATTCATAGAATCAAAATCATACAGAGATGGATCATGCATCATTATATTTTGAAATTTAAAAAAAAAGAAAAAAATATATCAATTGTGAAGAATTATCTGCATTGCTAAGCCACCCCTCAGTAAGAGATAAGTTTGGTGTTCACCAACCTTTGGCTTACTGATTAAGGGACACAATTGATCATTTATGAAAAAGAAACAAAAACAGTTTTCTTCTTTATTGCAAACCACTTACAAACGTATATATTCATGTTTTAAGGCTAGCTGTTGTGGTTTATTTAGGAGAAAGAGATTGAGACAAATACAAGGAGGGGCCACGGCTAGGACAAGCTAAGTGAGGAGTGGTCACATGTGCCTAGAAAAGCGTGCTCCTTGGGAAGCAGAATCTGCATGCATGCATCATCGAACACCTAAATACATGCAACCAATGAGAAGAGAATCCTCGTCAAAGCTTCAACAATGCATGCAGACCGTTCAATCCATGAGCCTTCTGTATTGTTCAACTCAATCTCAACCCTTCGTGAGCACCAACGAACTCCTTCCTCATTCATTATGGTTTTGTTAGAAAGTTTGAAGGATTTGCCTATAAGAAGCCGTTAGCACTAAATGGCTTACACATTCATACAAACTACCTTCACTTGTAAACCATAATCACCTCTACTCCCAAAACTAAAGCCAACAATTCCCTTCTCTTACACAACAAAACCGAGCATCATCCCAAACACAACACATTTTTCCCTTACTCCCACTTTTCCCTTCTTCTCACCTCAAATCTAATGGTCTCCTCAAGTTCAAAAAGAAGGCCGGGAAAGGAACGAATGGTGACCGAGCCTCCATCATATGATGCAAGAAAATTTAGGTCCCAATTCCATGAAGGGAGATATCATAGGTTCATGAAGACAAAGAATGTCATTTATGAGAAGGGCCTTGAGTTGAAGGACGGGGAATACCCCATCATGAGGCAAATCACTAAAGAAAGAAGGTGGGAACTTCTATGTACTCCTCTCGTTGACATTAGTGCAGTCATGATCAGAGAATTCTATGCAAATGCTGTAAAAGAGAACAAAGATAGTGTCCCCTACACGAGTTATGTCAGAGGAGTTGAAGTGAATTTCAGTCCAGCAGCCATCACAAGGGCCCTGAAGTTGAGAACCATAACTTATGCAGAGCCTAGTTATGAGACCAGATTGCAGATGGAAAACAATCCTGATGAGATCTTGCAAGGGTTATGTATGGAAAACGTAGACTGGGAAAGAGATTCAAAAGGGATCCTAAGCCACTTGAAAAGAATAAATCTCACTCCTGTGGCCAAGGGATGGTATGAGATAGTAAGGAGATCTATCCTTCCTACTGGAAACGCCTCTTGGGTCACAATCAAACGAGCACTCTTGACATACTGCATCCTACATGGAGGAGAAATCAACCTCGCACAACTCATAGCCGACAGTATTCAAGAGATGGCTAACAGCACAAGCAAATCAAGTGGTCTTTGCCATCCAAGTACAATCCTCTGGCTGTGCAATAAAGCTGGAGTAATCTTTGAAGATGAGGACATAGAAAAAGTGAAAAAAGGGAAAGGAATCACCAAGAGGAGCATGGAAGGGATGAATGAAGAAGATGATCAAGAGGGGGTGGTAGCTCCCAGAGAAAGGAGATCACAAAGAGAGGAAGGACAAGAGCAAGCTCATGGTGCCATATACATGAGCCAGCTACAAAGAGCAACTGAAGAGCTATCTCAGCAACTCATGCAAGCTCAACAAGAGCAAAATCAAGGGCGCCAAGAGCAATATGTAGAGCCCCATCCAGAGCACAGGGAGCAATATTTGAGGGATAAAGAGGAACGAGAAGCTTGGCATCGTCAAATGGAGGAGAAACAAGAGAGATGGGAACAACAAATGATGACTCAGTAGCAAGAGTTTCAAGCAAAGATTCTTAAAGGACAAAAAGAGCAATATAAAGAATTTAAAGAATCATATGATAAGCTGTACTTTAGTCAAGCTAAAGCAGGGGAATATAGTCACAACCTGTATTAATGGAAGAACATTCATCACACTATTGGGGAAATTAGACATGTGCAACAAGTAAAGAGTGATGAAGACATACAAGCAAGGTTGGAGTACTTGACCCACAATTTGCCAACACTCAATCCACAAATCAAGCCATTTGAGCAGTGCCAAGAATTTAGAGCCAAGCAGCAAGTAAGGTCTAATCACTATACGGAGGTAACACTTAGCAGATTGGAACAAGTTGGGCTCTCAGGACTCTTAGATTCTGTTTGGGATAGAAGATGTCCTGGCGAAGAAGCCAAAGACTATTCCAAACTAGGGAAGAGAAAGAAGAAGAAGGGAGAATCAAGCAGCAGCCACAATCATTAGAAGGTGGCAAAGTTCTTTCATACTTCTAATAAGGAGATGCATGTCTAAAACATGATTTGCCTCCACTGTTTATTTCCCTTTATTTCATTATCATGCACTTCTTTTTGTTCAATAAGTAGCTAGAGAAATAATCTGTATAATGCTTGTCATCCATCACTTAGCTTTGAATTTTGTTTTGTTTCCCTTATGCTTGAATAAAAGAGAAATGTTTGAATTAGAAAGTAAATATCCAATGTTGCATAAGTTGGAATGGAAGTTAATGGTGGTATATGTGTTTGATTAAATGCATAACTCATGAAATAATTGCTGCATGATGTCATTTTCATTGAAGTGTGAGCTAGCTTGCTGTCATAAAGGTTCCTATCAGTAAAGAAAAAAAAATCCCTTGAGGACAAAATAAAACAGAAAGAAAAGGAAAAAGAAAAAGCCAATGTGGCAAGAAAAACAAAGAATAAAGGCTGGGCACTAATAGCTTGGACCCTAGGACACATGCCTGTGGTGTTCTTGTATTAGGATATGCTTGGATAAGTAAATTCTAAGGGGTATTTCAAAACCTGGCCACTTAGATCAACTGATTTGGGATGGCCAATTGAAAGTCCACAATAAAGAGCAACCTAGATACAGAACATTTAGTTATCTAAAGAGATGCTGGGCATCAATGATCCTAGGAGGAAATAGTGAGCCATGTGTCTGTGGTGGAGAGATGTTGAGTAAAAATAAAGCCAAAGGCTGCTGCAACATTTGACACCAAGCCTTCAAAGAATAATAAGCTTGTTAAGCAAAATGAGAAATGAAAAGTTAGCTAGGGAGCAAGCAAAAAGTAAACCTTACAACAACAAGTTTAGTGAGCCTTTGAGGAAAGGTGTATATTATGTAACAGCAAACAATAACTGAGTTATCATTGTCTGCATAAAAACTCCATGAATCAAGTTCTGCTATATACCTAATAAGGATATGTATGCTTTTCTTTTTTTCATTTCATTTCCTCTTAATTTTGATGCTTGCTTGGGGACAAGCAAGATTTAAGTTTGGTGTTGTGATGACAAGTCATCATATACCCATTTGTCAAGCTAATTTCACTTGTTTCATTAGTTTTTATGCACTTTCTTGCACCATAAGTAAGCAATTTAGAGTGGAATTTCTTGTTTTATTTGAATCAAACAACCACCATTTAATTGATGCTAAATCATGAGGTTTAAGCTAAATTTAATTGAATTTTAATTGATTTATAAACCTTGTGAATTTAGTGATACTTTGATTGGTTGTTTTGATTATTTAAAGGTGAAGAAAAAGAAGAAAAGAGTAAAGCGTGGCTTAAGAAAGCGTGGTCCAAGGAAGAAAAGAGTGTAGTGCATGGAAGGAAGGAAGCCACATTGCCCTCCTCAAGAGCACACTGCCCTCCAAGGGAGCACAACAATGAACCAAGCACTCAAGGCCTCACTGCCCTGCCCTCCTTGAGGGCGGAGCACAATTCTAGGCCTAGAAACAAGGGAAGAAAAAATTCTGCCCTGCCCCCCTCAAGAGCAATATTGGGCTCTCACCAAAATAAATCAAAGAAAATTGTCTCCAAGTGCCACCCATGGGTTTCGAACCCAAGAACAAGAAGAAAACAAGTAGCACTCAAATACAAGGAAAACAAGCAAAAATTGGTTTGTTTCAACCTCCAAGGATCGAACATAGCACCTTGAGGAAGCAAAGAACTAGGCGCTACTTTGGTGCCAAGAAACCTAAGGAAGAAATGCAACAAAAAGCCATCCAGCAAGTTTCGAACTTGGGACCTCACCCAAGAACAAGGAAAGCCTGCACTGTCCTGCCCTTGTGGAGGGTAGGGCAGCATTTCTTGGTGCATGGCGTAGCATTTTGGCACGGCCAGGAGCTTGGACGCGCGCAACATGGACGCACGGGCAGGGAGGCAAGGCGCACCATGGCAACATTGCCCTACCCTCCACAAGGGCAGGGCAGCATCTTGATGCCTATCCTATACTTGGCACGCAACATGCTTCATCACACAATTTCCCTGCTCTGCCCTCCACAAGGGCAGGGCAGCCTCCTGGGAGAAAGCTGGACTGAATTTCACTCAAAAATCCAACTTAATTCATTTCTTCACCAAATCAAAAAGCCCACTCAAAATTCTTAGATCTAAAATAGAAAGTGTATAAATAGATGTTAGTTAGGATTAGAAGGGGAGTTCTTTTGGGGGAGAGAGCTTACTTTCATTTTTTAATTTTCATCTTTAGTCAACTTGAGAGCTCACTTTTCATTTTTCTGTTTTCTGCAATTGGAGGAGAGAATTCATTTCTTCTACCTCTGATCTTTTGTTTCCTTTACTGGATTTTGTTTGAGTCTTGAGTGTGAAGAATTGAGGAACTTCTGTCTCTGATGAGTGGATAATTTATACGCTTTTTGGCATTATTTTTAGGTAGTTTTTAGTAAATTCAAGCTACTTTTAGGGATGTTTTCATTAGTTTTTATGTTAAATTCACATTTTTGGACTTTACTATGAGTTTGTGTGTTTTTCTGTGATTTCAGGTAATTTCTGGCTGAAATTGAGGGACTTGAGCAAAACTCTGAAAAAGGCTGACAAAAGGACTGCTGATGCTGTTGGAATCTGACCTCCCTGCACTCAAAATGAATTTTCTGGAGCTACAAAACTTTCAATGGCGCGCTCTCAATGGCGTTGGAAAGTAGACATCCAGAACTTTCCAGCAATATATAATAGTCCATACTTTATTCGGAAATTGATGACGTAACTTGGCGTTGAACTCCAAGTACATGCTGCTGTCTGGAGTTAAACGCCAGAAACACGTCATGATCCGGAGTTGAACGCCCAAAACCCGTTATAACTTGGAGTTCAACTCCAAGAGAAGCCTCAGCTCGTGGATAGATCAATCTCAGCCCAAGCATACACCAAGTGGGCCCCAGAAGTGGATTTATGCATCAATTACTTACTCATGTAAACCCTAGTAGCTAGTCTAGTATATATAGGACATTTAACTATTGTATTAGACGTCTTTTGACCACGTTTCATCTTTGGTCTTAGCTTTGTTTTATTCTTCATCTTAGGAGGCCATTGAGCACGTTTTAGGGGGCTGGCCATTCGGCCATGCCTGAACCTTTCACTTATATATTTTCAACGGTGGAGTTTCTGCACACCATAGATTAAGGGTGTGGAGCTCTGCTGTACCTCAAGTTTCAATACAATTACTATTACTTTCTATTCAATTCTCTTTTATTCTTATTCCCAGATATACGTTGCATAACACTTTGATGAATGTGATGATCCGTGACACTCATCATCATTCTCACCTATGAACGCGCGTGATTGACAACCACTTCCGTTCTACCTTAGGCCGGGCGCATATCTCTTAGATTCCCCAACAGAATCTTCGTGGTATAAGCTAGATAGATGGCGGCATTCATGGGGATCCAGAAAGTCTAACCTTGTCTGTGGTATTCCGAGTAGGATCCTGGGAATCCGGAAAGTCTAACCTTGTCTGTGGTATTCCGAATAGGATTCCGGTATTGAATGACTGTGACGAGCTTCAAACTCCTGAAGGCTGGGCGTGATGACAAACGCAAAAGAATCAAGGGATTCTACTCCAACCTGATTGAGAACCGACAGATGATTAGCCGTGCTGTGACAGAGCATTTGGACCATTTTCACTGAGAGGATGGGATGTAGCTATCAACAAGGGTGATGCCTCCAGACGATTAGCCGTGCAGTGACAACGCATAGGACCATTTTCCCGAGAGGATTAAAAGTAGCCATTGATGATGGTGATGCCCTACATACAGCTTGTCATGGAAAGGAGTAAGAAGGATTGGATGAAAGCAATAAGAAAGTAGAGATTCGAAAGGATTCTAGCATCTCCACACGCCTATATGAAATTCCCACTATTGATTTACATAAGTATTTCTATCCCTTTTTATTTTCTATTTATTATTAATTTTTGAAACCCATAACCATTTAATCTGCCTAACTGAGATTTACAAGGTGACCATAGCTTGCTTCATACCAACAATCTCTGTGGGATCGACCCTTACTCACGTAAGGTATTACTTGGATGACCCAGTACACTTGCTGGTTAAGTTGAACGGAGTTGTGGAAAGAAAGTGTTAAGTTAGTTTTTAGGCACATGCCAAAGAGCCATTATTGTTGATCACAATTTCGTCCACCAAGTTTTTGGCGCCGTTGCCGGGGATTGTTCGAGTATGGATAACTGACGATTCATCTTGTTGCTCAAATTAGGTAATTTTCTTTTCAAAAATCTTTTTCAAAAATTTTTCTTTTATTTTTCAGTTTTTTTTCAAACTTTATTTTCGAAAAAAATTTAATAAAAATTCAAAAAAAATTTAATAAATCATAAAAACCAAAAATATTTTGTATTCTTGTTTGAGTTTTGAGTCAATTTTTAAGTTTGGTGTCACTTGCATGCTTTAAAAATTTTTCTTGCATTTTTCGAAAATTCCATGCATTCATACTGTTCTTCATGATCTTCAAGTTGTTATTGATAAGTCCTCTTGTTTGATCTTGATGTTTTCTTGTTTTGTGTTGTTTGTTGTTTTTCATATGCATTTTTCGTTTGTTAGAGTCCATGCATTAAAGATTTCTAAGTTTGGTGTCTTGCATGTTTTCTTTGCATCAAAAATTTTTCAAAATTATGTTCTTGATGTTCATCATGATCTTCAAAGTGTTCTTGGTATTCATCTTGACATTCATAGCATTCTTGCATGCATTCATTGTTTTGATCTAAAAATTTCATGCATTGAGTATTTTTGTTGTTTTTCTCTCTCATAATTAAAAATTCAAAAATCAAAAAAATATCTTTTCCTTATTTCCCTCCAAATTTTCGAAATTTTGGGTTGACTTGGTCAAAATTTTTTAAAAAAGTTGTTTGTTACAAGTCAAGTCAAATTTTCAAAAATTTAAAAATCTTATCTTTTCAAAATCTTTTTCAAAAATCATATCTTTTCCAATTTTTCCTCTTTTTCGAAAATTTCAAAAATCTTTTTCAAAATATTTTCAAAATCTTTTTCTTATCTTTATATCATATTTTCGAAAATTCACTAACAATTAATGTGATTGATTCAAAAATTTGAAGTTTGTTACTTTCTTGTTAAGAAAGGTTCAATCTTTAAGTTCTAGAATCTTGTCTTGTAGTTTCTTGTTAGTGAAGTAAATAATTTCAAAATTTTTGAATTAAATCTTTTTATCTTTTATCTTATCTTTTTCAAAAACTTTATCTTTTTCAAAAATTTGATTTCAAAATGTCTTATCTAACTTCTTATCTTTTTATCTTTTTAAATTTTAATTTTAATATCTTTTTCAACTAACTATTTGACTTTTTGTTTGTTTCTTACCTTTTTCAAAACCACCTAACTACTTTTTCCTCTCTAATTTTCGAAAATATCTCACCCCTTTTTCAAAAATTCTTTTTAATTAACTAATTGTTTTATGTTTTGATTTTAATTACATCTTATCTCTAATTTTTGAAAATTACTAACCCTTTTTTAAAATTATTTTCGAAATCCTCCCTCTCTTTTCTTATTCTATTTACTTATTTATTTACTAACAGTTCTCTTCACCTCTCTTCATCTAAAAATCCGAACCTACTCTTCTACATTCTTCTCCCCTTTCTTCTTCTACTAACATAAAGGAATCTCTATACTGTGACATAGAGGATTCCTCTTCTTTTCTTGTTTTCTTCTCTTTCATATGAGCAGGAACAGGGAAAAAGGCACTCTTGTTGAAATTGATCCTGAACCTGAAAGGACTCTGAAAAGGAAACTAAGAGAAACTAAATTACAACAATCCAGAAACAACCTTTCAGAAATTTTCGAACAAGAGAAGGAGATGGCAGCCGAAAATAATAATAATGCAAGGAGAATGCTTGGTGACTTCACAAAGCCAACGTCCAAATTTGATGGAATAAGCATCTCCATTCCTGCCATTGGAGCCAACAACTTTGAGCTGAAACCTCAGCTAGTTGCATTAATGCAACAAAACTGCAAGTTTTATGGACTTCCATCTGAAGATCCTTATCAGTTTTTAACTGAGTTCTTGCAGATCTGTGAGACTGTAAAGACGAATGGAGTTGATCCTGAAGTCCACAGACTCATGCTTTTCCCTTTTGCTGTAAGAGACAGAGCTAGAATATGGTTGGATTCACAACCTAAGGATAGCCTGGACTCCTGGAATAAGCTGGTCACAGCCTTCTTGGATAAATTCTTTCCTCCTCAAAAGCTGAGCAAGCTGAGAGTGGATGTTCAAACCTTCAAATAAAAAGATGGTGAATCCCTCTATGAAGCTTGGGAAAGATACAAGCAGCTGACCAAAAGATGTCCATCTGACATGTTTTCAGAATGGACCATATTAGATATATTCTATTATGGTCTCTTTGAATTTTCAAAAATGTCATTGGACCATTATGCAGGTGGATCTATTCACCTAAAGAAAACGCCTGAAGAGGCTCAAGAACTCATTGACATGGTTGCAAACAACCAATTCATGTACACTTTTGAGAGGAATTCCGTGAATAATGGGATACCTCAGAAGAAAGGAGTTCTTAAAATTGATGCTATGAATGCCATATTGGCTCAGAACAAAGTGTTGACTCAATAGGTCAACATGATCTCTCAAAATCTGAATGGATGGCAACATGCATCTAACAGTACTAAAGAGGCAGCTTCTGAAGAAGCTTATGATCCTGAGAACCCTGCCATGGCAGAGGTTAATTACATGGGTGAACCTTATGGAAACACCTATAACTCATCATGGAGAAATCATCCAAATTTCTCATGGAAGGATCAACAAAAGCCTCAACAAGGCTTTAACAATGGTGGACGCAATAGGTTGAGCAATAGCAAGCCTTTTCCATCATCTTCTCAGCAACAGACAGAGAATTCTGAACAAAACACTTCTAATTTAGCCAATCTAGTCTCTGATCTGTCAAAGGCCACTTTCAGTTTCATGAGTGAAACAGATCCTCCATTAGAAATCTGGAGGCACAAGTGGACCAGCTGAGTAAGAAAGTCATTGAAACTCCTCCCAGTATTATCCCAAGCAATACAGAAGAGAATCCAAAAGGAGAGTGCAAGGCCATTGATATAATCAATATGGCCGAGTGCACAAGGGAGGAGGAGGACGAAAATCCTAGTGAGGAAGACCTCCTGGGACGTCCCTCAAGTAAGAAGGAGTTTCCTATTAAGGATCTAAGAGAATCTGAGGCTCATATAGAGACCATAGAGATTCCATTAAATCTTCTTCTGCCATTCATGAGCTCTGAAGACTATTCTTCCTCTGAAGAGGATGAAGATGTGACTAGAGAGCAAGTTGCTCAATATTTAGGAGCTATCATGAAGCTGAATGCCAAGTTGTTTGGCAATGAGACTTGGGAAAGTGAACATCCCTTGCTCATTGGTGAACTAGACACCTGGATTCAGAAAATTTTACCTCAAAAGAGACAAGATCCAGGCAAGTTCTTAATACCTTGTACCATAGGCACCATGAGCTTTGAAAAAGCTCTATGTGATCTGGGGTCAGGGATAAATCTTATGCCACTCTCTGTAATGGAGAAGCTGGGGATCATTGAGGTACAACCTGCCTTGTTCTCATTACAATTGGCAGACAAGTCATTGAGACAAGCTTATGGAATAGTAGAGGACGTGTTAGTAAAGGTTGAAGGCCTTTACATCCCTGCTGATTTCATAATCTTAGACACTAGGAAGGAAGAGGATGAATGCATCATCCTTGGAAGACCTTTCCTAGCCACAACAGGAGCTGTGATAGATGTCAACAGAGGAGAATTAGTCCTTCAATTGAATGGGGACTACCTTGTGTTTAAGGCACAAGGCCATCCCTCTGTGACAAAAGAGAGTAAGCATGAAGAGCTTCTCTCAGTTCAGAGTCAAGAAGAGCCCCCACAGTCAAACTCTAAGTTTGGTGTTGGGAGGCCACAACCAAACTCTAAGTTTGGTGTTAAGACCCCATATCCAAACTCTAAGTTTGGTGTTGGGACTATACAACATTGACCTGATCACCTTGTGGCTCCACGAGAGCCTACTGTCAAGCTATTGACATTAAAGAAGCGCTTGTTGGGAGGCAACCCAATTTTATTTATCTAATTTTTATTTTATTTTATTCTATTGTTATTTTGTGTTTTATTAGGTACATGATCATGTGGAGTCACGAAAAAAATAAAAAAAAAATTAAAAATAGAATCAAAAACAGCAGAAGAAAAATCACACCCTGGAGGAAGCACAGACTGGCGTTCAACGCCAGTAAGGAGCATCTGGCTGGCGTTCAACGCCAGAACAGAGCATGAAACTGGCACTGAACGCCAGAAACAAGCAACATTCTGGCGCTGAACACCAGGAATGTGCCTAGAAGAAAAGCTGGCGCTGAACGCCAGTAACAAGCATGAAACTGGCGTTCAACGCCAGAAACATGCTTTACATGGGCGTTGAACGCCCAGAACGTGCACCACTCGGCGTTTAAACGCCAGAATGGTGTGCAAAGGCATTTTACATGCCTATTTGGTGTAGGGATGGAATTCCTTGACACCTCAGGATCTGTGGACCCCACAGGATCACCTCAAGATCTGTGGACCCCACAGGATCCCCACCTAACATATTCCCACCTTACCTCCTAATCCTAGTTTTACTCTTCCCCATATCACACTTCCCAAAAACCCTTCACCAATCACCTCAATCTCTCTTCCCAATCACTTATTCACCACTCACATCCATCCACTCTTCCCCATAAACCCCACCTACCTTCAAAATTCAAAACCATTTTCCCACCCAATCCCACCCTAAATGGCCGAACCTACCCTCTCCCCTCTCCCTATATATACCCATCCATTCCATTTCATTTTCACACAACACTACCCCCTCTACTATACCTTGGCCGAATCCATCTTCCCTCACTCTCCTCCATTTTCTTCTTCTTCTTCTTCTTCTTCTCTTCTTTCTTCTCTTGCTCGAGGGCTAGCAATATTTTAAGTTTGGTGTGGTAAAAGCATAAGCTTTTTGTTTTTCCATTACCATCAATGGCACCTAAGGCCGGAGAATCCTCTAGAAAAGGAAAAAGGAAGACAAAAGCTTCCACTTCCGAGTCATGGAAGATGGAAAGATTCATCTCCAAGAGCCATCAAGACCACTTCTATGATGTTGTGGCAAAGAAGAAGTGATCCCTGAGGTCCCTTTCAAGCTCAAGAAAAATGAGTATCCAGAGATCCGACATGAAATCCGAGGAAGAGGTTGGGAAGTCCTAACCAACCCCATGCAACAAGTCGGAATCTTAATGGTTCAAGAGTTCTATGCCAATGCATGGATCACTAGGAACCATGATCAAAGTATGAACCCGAGTCCAAACAATTATCTCACAATGGTTCGGGGGAAATACTTAGATTTTAGTCCGGAGAATGTGAGATTGGCGTTCCACTTGCCCATGATGCAAGGAGATGAACGCCCCTACACTAGAAGGGTCAACTTTAATCAAAGGTTGGACCAAGTCCTAATGGACATATGTGTGGAAGGAGCTCAATGGAAGAGAGACTCCAAAGGCAAGCCAGTCCAACTAAGAAGACTGGACCTCAAGCGTGTAGCTAGAGGATGGTTGGAGTTCATTCAACGCTCCATCATTCCCACTAGCAACCGATCTGAAGTTACTGTGGATCGGGCCATCATGATTCATAGCATCATGATTGGAGAGGAAGTAGAATTTTATGAAGTCATCTCCAATGAATTCTACAAAATAGCCGAAAAGCCCTCCACCATGGCAAGGCTAGCTTTTCCTCACCTTATTTGCCATCTATGTTACTAAGCTGGAGTTATCATAGAAGGAGACATCTCCATTGAAGAGGATAAGCCCATCACCAAGAAGAGGATGGAACAAGCAAGAGAGACCCTTCACGGTTCTCAAGAGATGCATGAGGAAGCTCATCATCAAGAAATCCCTGAGATGCCTCAAGGGATGCACTTTCCTCCCAACAACTATTGGGAATAACTCAACACTTCCTTAGATGATTTGAGCCACATTGTGGAACAATTAAGGGTGGAACATCATGAGCACTCCATCTTTCTCCATGAAATAAGAGAAGATCAAAAAGCAATGAGGGAGGAGCAACAAAGGCAAGGAAGGGACATAGAAGAGCTTAAGGACATTGTTGGTCCTTCAAGAAGAAGACGCCAGTAAGGTGGATTCATTCCTTGTTCTTATTTCTTTCTGTTTTTCGATTTCTATGTTATGTTTATCTATGTTTTGTGTCTCTACTTCATGATCATTAGTATGTAGTAACCATGCCTTAAAGCTATGAATAAAATCCATTAATCCTTCACCTCTCTTAAATGAAATATGCTTTAATTCAAAAGAATAAGAAGTACATGAATTTCGAATTTATCCTTGAATTTAGTTTAATTATATTGATGTGGTGACAATACTTTTTGTTTTCTGGACACCTCTAACTGGGGACTTTAGCAAAGCTAAGTCACAATCTGAAAAGGTTCACCCAGTTATGTGTCTGTGGCATTTATGTATCTGGTGGTAATACTGGAAAACAAAGTGCTTAGGGCCACAACCAAGACTCATAAGTAGCTGTGTTCAAGAATCAACATGCTTAACTAGGAAAGTCAATAACACTATCTGAACTCTGAGTTCCTAGAGACGCCAATCACTATAAACTTCAAAGGAAAAAGTATGATGCCAAAACTGTTCAGAAGCAAAAAGCTACAAGTCCCGCTCATCTAATTATAATTAATATTCATTGATATTCTGGAATTTATAGTATATTCTCTTCTTTTTATCCTATTTGATTTTCAGTTGCTTGGGGATAAGCAACAATTTAAGTTTGGTGTTGTGATGAGCGGATAATTTATACGCTTTTTGGCATTGTTTTTAGGTAGTTTTTAGTAAGTTCAAGCTACTTTTAGGGATGTTTTCATTAGTTTTTATGTTAAATTCACATTTCTGGACTTTACTATGAGTTTGTGTGTTTTTCTGTGATTTTAGGTAATTTCTGGCTGAAATTGAGGAACTTGAGCAAAACTCTGAAAAAGGCTGACAAAAGGACTGCTGATGCTGTTGGAATTTGACCTCCCTGCACTCAAAATGAATTTTCTGGAGCTACAGAACTCTAAATGGCGCGCTCTCAATGGCGTTGGAAAGTAGACATCCAGAACTTTCCAGCAATATATAGTAGTCCATACTCTATTCGGAAATTGATGACGTAACCTGGCGTTGAACGCCAAGTACATGCTGCTGTCTGGAGTTAAACGCCAGAAACACGTCATGATCCGGAGTTGAATGCCCAAAACACGTTATAACTTGGAGTTCAACTCCAAGAGAAGCCTCAGCTCGTGGATAGATCAAACTCAGCCCAAGCATACACCAAGTGGGCCCCAGAAGTGGATTTATGCATCAATTACTTACTCATGTAAACCCTAGTAGCTAGTCTAGTATATATAGGACATTTAACTATTGTATTAGACGTCTTTTGATCACGTTTCATCTTTGGTCTCAGCTTTGTTTTATTCTTCATCTTAAGAGGCCATTGAGCACGTTTTAGGGGGCTGGCCATTCGGCCATGCCTGAACCTTTCACTTATGTATTTTCAATGGTGGAGTTTCTGCAGACCATAGATTAAGGGTGTGGAGCTCTGCTGTACCTCAAGTTTCAATACAATTACTATTACTTTCTATTCAATTCTCTTTTATTCTTATTCCAAGATATACGTTGCACAACACTTTGATGAATGTGATGATCCGTGACACTTATCATCATTCTCACCTATGAACGCGCGTGATTGACAACCACTTCGGTTCAACCTTAGGCCGGGCGCATATCTCTTAGATTCTCCAACAGAATCTTCGTGGAATAAACTAGATAGATGGCAGCATTCATGGGGATCCGGAAAGTCTAACCTTGTCTGTGGTATTCCGAGTAGGATCCTGGGAATCTGGAAAGTCTAACCTTGTCTGTGGTATTCCGAGTAGGATTCTGGTATTGAATGACTGTGACGAGCTTCAAACTCCTGAAGGCTGGGCGTGATGACAAACGCAAAAGAATCAAGGGATTCTACTCCAACCTGATTGAGAACCGACAGATGATTAGCCGTGCTGTGACAGAGCATTTGGACCATTTTCACTGAGAGGATGGGATGTAGCTATCAACAAGGGTGATGCCTCCAGACGATTAGCCGTGCAGTGAGAGCGCATAGGACCATTTTCCCGAGAGGATTAAAAAAAGCCATTGATGATGGTGATACCCTACATACAGCTTGCCATGGAAAGGAGTAAGAAGGATTGGATGAAAGCAATAAGAAAGTAGAGATTCGAAAGGATTCTAGCATCTCCACACGCCTATCTGAAATTCCCACTATTGATTTACATAAGTATTTCTATCCCTTTTTATTTTCTATTTATTATTAATTTTCGAAACCCATAACCATTTAATCTGCCTAACTGAGATTTATAAGGTGACCATAGCTTGCTTCATACCAAAAATCTCTGTGGGATCGACCCTTACTCACGTAAGGTATTACTTGGATGACCCAGTACACTTGCTGGTTAAGTTGAACGGAGTTGTGGAAAGAAAGTACTGAGTTAGTTTTTAGGCACATGCCAAAGAGCCATTATTGTTGATCACAATTTCGTCCACCAGTCTCAATCTCCATTTAAGATCTCTTTGATTTTCCTACTGCATAATTAAGTTGAATTCAATTTCCTTTACTGCTTCAATCTTCAATTTCTCTTTAATTGCTTTGTGAACTTGGATCTAGGAAGGCAATTGAGATCTAGACTCTACTATCTAGTCTCTGGAGTCCTGAGATCTAATTTTCCTTTTGGTTCTTCTGCTGAACCACTGTTGCAATCAAATTTCCATTTCTGTTTGAGATCTAGTTAATTTCAAATCATCTCTTGCTTTGATAATTGTTGCAATTTAATTTCCCTTGCTTAAATTCTGAATTCCCAGTCCTCAAATCCCTTTTCCATTCAAGCAATTTATATTTCTTGCACTTTAAGTTACCGCAATTTACATTTCTTGCACTTTAAATTTCAGTCATTTAATTTCTTGTTCTTTAAGTTTCTGTCATTTAATTTCTTGTTTTTAGGTCATTTTTAGGGATGTCTTCTTTAGTTTTTATGCTAAATTCACATTTCTGGACTTTACTATGAGTTTGTGTGTTTTTCAAAGGTTTCAGGTAATTTCTAGCTGAAATTGAGGGACCTGAGCAAAACTCCGATAGAAGGCTAATAAAGGACTGCTGATGCTGTTGGATTTTGACCTCCCTGCACTCGAAATGGATTTTCTGGAGCTACAGAACTCCAAACGGCGCGCTCTCAACGGCGTTGGAAAGTAGACATCAGAGCTTTCCAGCAATATATAATAGTCCATACTTTATTTGAGATTAGACGATGCAAACTGGAGTTAAACACCAAAAACACGTCACAAACCAGAGTTGAACGCCAAAAACACGTTACAACTTTGCGTTCAACTCCAACAGAAGCCTTAGCTCGTGTAAAGTTCAAGCTCAGCCCAAGCACACACCAAGTGGGCCCTGGAAGTGGATTTCTGCATCAATTACTTACTTCTGTAAACCCTAGTAGCTAGTCTAGTATAAATAGGACTTTTTACTGTTATACTTTCATCCTAGATTGTATTTTTGATCCTGTGATCACGTTTTGGGGGCTGGCCTCTCAGCCATGCCTGAACCTTCATCACTTATGTATTTTCAATCGTGGAGTTTCTACACACCATAGATTAAGGGTGTGGAGCTCTGCTGTACCTCAAGTTTCAATGCAATTACTACTATTTTCTATTCAATTCCGCTTGTTCTTATTCTAAGATATTCGTTGCACTTCAACATGATGAATGTGATGATCCATGACACTCATCATCATTCTCACCTATGAACACGTGATTGACAACCACTTCCATTCTACCTTAGACCGGGCGCATATCTCTTGGATTCCTTAATTAGAATCTTCGCGGTATAAGCTAGAATTGATGGTGGCATTCATGGGAATCCAGAAAGTCTAACCTTGTCTGTGGTATTCCGAGTAGGATTCTGGGATTGAATGACTGTGACGAGCTTCAAACTCGCGATTGTTGGGTGTGATGACAAACGCAAAAGAATCAAGGGATTCTATTCCAACATGATCGAGAACTGACAGATGATTAGACCTGCTGTGACAGAGCATTTGGACCATTTTCACTGAGAGGATGGGATGTAGCCATTGAGAACGGCGCTGCCCTACATACAGCTTGCCATGGAAAGGAATAAGAAGGATTGAAGGAAGGCAGTAGGAAAGCAGAGATCCAACAGGGACAAGCATCTCCATACACTTATCTGAAATTCTCACCATTGAATTACATGAGTAACTCTATCTTTATTTTTAGTTTATTATTTATTATTATTCGAAAACCCAATAATCAAGTATTATCCGCCTAACTGAGATTTACAAGGTGACCATAGCTTGCTTCATACCAACAATCTCTGTGGGATCGACCCTTACTCACGTAAGGTTTATTACTTGGATGACCCAGTACACTTGCTGGTTAGTTGTGCGGAGTTGTGACAAAGTGTGATTTATGTTTGAGAGCACTAAGTCTTTGGAGCCATTGTTGATGATCACAATTTCGTCCACCAGGAGCTCTGTAGCGTCTCGATGAATTAATGCAATTATTTCTGTTTTCTATTCAAATACGCTTGTTCCTATCTAAGATGTTCATTCGTGCATCAACATGAAGAAGGTGATGATCCGTGACACTCATCACCATTCCCAACCCATGAACGTGTGCCTGACAACCACCTCCGTTCTACATTAGACTGAATGAGTATCTCTTAGATTCCTTAATCAGAATCTTCGTGGTATAAGCTAGAATCCATTGGCAGCATCCTTGAGAATCTGGAAGGTCTAAACCTTGTCTGTGGTATTCCGAGTAGGATTCAAGGATTGGATGACTGTGACGAGCTTCAAACTCGTGATTGTTGGGCGTAGTGACAAACGCAAAAGGATCAATGGATCCTATTCTGACATGATCGAGAACCGACAGATGATTAGCCGTGCTGTGACAGAGCATTTGGACCATTTTCACTGAGAGGATGGGAAGTAGCCATTGACAACGGTGACGCCCTACATATAGCTTGCCATGGAAGGAGCCTTGCATGTTTGAAAGTGAGAAAGCATTATGTTACAGGAATTCAGATGACAAAGCATCTCCAAAACTCCAACATATTCTCCATTATTGAGTAACAATTACTTATTTTATGCCCTTTCACTTTTTACAATTGAAACTAAAGAACCCTATTGGTATCCTGACTGAGAATAATAAGATAAACATAGCTTGCTTCAAGCCAACAATCTCCGTGGGATTCGACCCTTACTCACGTAAGGTATTACTTGGACGACTCAGTGCACTTGCTGGTTAGTTGTGCGGAATTACATAGTGTGAGTGTAATTTTTGTGCACCACTATATCTCCGGCATAGCAAATTGTCCTGCTGCATGACTAGTTGTTGTTGAGAGTGTGTGGAGCCTATATCTTCGGTGTGACAGATGTTTCTGTCGCATGACTTATTGTATGTTGAGAGTGTGCGGGGCCTATATCCATGGCGTAATAGACTCCCTACTACATGAGTGTGTAGTGCACTATATCCCTGGCGTAGCAAAAGAGCTGCTGCATGAGTGTGCAGGGCAATATATCCCTGGCGTGGTAGAAAAGGCTACATTTGGGAGGACGTGTCGGGTTGGCATTTACGAACCGACAAGTGATATCACGAGCTAATAGGATAGACATTCATCATATGCATCTCTTATGTGCTTGTTTGCTTTGATTACTTGGGTGTGCCTAATTGTATAATATGCCTATTTGCTTCCTGAATTACTTGATATATATGAATACTACCTGTCTTTTACTTGCTTGCATTATCTGTGATTGTCTAGTGCTGAGGAGGTTAGGTAGGCGGTGGCAATGGGATCGTACGGAGGGTAGGTTGGTGAAGGATGTGTGACTGCATTGACTAGTCTTAGTTAGAAATCTGTTAAGTTTCGAAAACCCTATTTACCGTTTATAGTTTGAGTTATTTATTTATTAATGTTAAGCTTGAATATCTGTTTGGTGTGAAGTTCTAGGATTGCCTTTACATTATTGGGAACTGTTACCATACTGAGAACCTCCGGTTCTCATTTCATACTTTGTTGTGTTTTTTTCAGATGCAGGTTGTAATTCACATCGGTTAAATTGCGGACATGGTGATAGAGCGGAGTATAATTTTTTCCTCATGTGTTTCTGTTTTACTATTGTCGAAGTATTCTCTCACCTTTTGTATATTTATCCTTATGGCCTTAAAGGCTTACTTGAGAGATAAGTTGTATAAGCTGTTTTAATTCCAAAACTCTGTATGTCTGTATAAACTAGTGGGCTTAAACTCCGCAAGCTATGGCTAATTCCCTATGATTATTATACTCTTATATATATATATATATATATATATATATATATATATATATATATATATATATATATATATATATATATATATATATGTTTATTCTCTTGTATCTATACCTTTGTCTTGTGCGTTAGTTTCGTGTGAACATTTCGCGCCTTTGTAATTCTGTTTTAAGCTTAATCCTTCATCGGGCTTCTAGAATATATTATTTCCTTATATATATATATATATATATATATATATATATATATATATATATATATATATAGCCTTAGGATTATCGTAACCTCTGATTAACCTTTGCTTTACGGCTAGAGGTAAGGCTTAAAGTAATTAGGGTGTTACATTTAGTGGTGTCAGAGCGGTTCGTCCTCGTGAGCCTGAGGGATGGACCGATTGTGCTTTGTTGCACACCCTGGTCATTTTTCTTTCATGCTATTTTATCTACTTGATATTTCATAGCATGCTTGTTTGTGAGTGCCTTTTTGGGATAATTGAAGCACTAGATTTGTGATATTGAGACTGATCACCTTGATTTCGACTGTTTGGTGTGGAAAGGAAACCCGAATGGGAACTTGCGGATGAGGTCGGTCACGTTAACGAAGAGGTAGTGAGGATGGCTAACCTAGTCTATGCGTTACGAGCTTCGGATGTTTCAGAGAAATCTGTTCATGAAGTTTGCGGCACGTCGGTTGATAGGTGTGGCTCAGTACTAGTGGCAATGCAAGTAACGACGAATGCTTTTGCGGTTTTTAACTATGATTTTCAGTTTCTAATTGGTATGGTCTTCAATCTTGTTGAAAAAGTTTTAAAGTTTAAAATAATTTTGAAATTTGTTTTGGAACTTTTGTTTTGAAAGTTGGTCGGAAACTCTTGGTTTCCAAATTATCTTATCAAAAGGAATTCAAATTGGAAAGTTTTTATTTAAGAAAACTGCAATTTCAAGTATTTGACTTATGAGTAAATGATTTTTTTACTCTTTTGAGAAAAAGCATTAACAATGAATTGGTTTAGAATAAACTTGTTTTGGAGGTTTTGGAAAATGTTCCAACAATAGGTATTTGTTTTAAGGAAAATTTCGAATTCTTGATGACGATAATCAGAGTGACATAGCGGAATGCAAGAGGAAACATCGGCACGGTAGAACGCTTTGATGGGGAAATATCGAGTGATTCGAATCATCGAGGGAGAAAATTTTATTAGGAGGGGAAAATGTAAGAACCAGAATTTTTCATATAAAACTGTTTTAATAAAATAATTTTTAAGTGCCCAGAATGGATTCAAAATTTTGAAGTTTTGATTTGAAAATATAAAGGTGAAATTTGGTTTCAATGAATTTTTCTAATTCAGAAAATGTATTTTCTACGAAAGACCGAGAACCGGCAGCTAAACTGGTCGAACCAGTTTAACCCCTGTCCAGTACTGTGTTTTAAGAAAAATAAGATTTAGAAAATTGATTTATTGTTTTTAAAAGGACAAAAATAATTTTGGAATTGAAAACCGGGCACTAATCTTAAAGGTTTTGGCCCAAAATGGGCCAAATGCTAAAAATGCTAATGGATTGGACCGGGCCCAAACCGGGCCCAAGATCCAACATATATAAGCTCATTAAATGAGCTTTGAGCTCATTTTTCGAAAAAGAAAGAGAGAGGGATGGTGAGAAGAGAGAAGAGAGGAAGAAGGGAGTGGCACTATTCACCTCCACCTTCCGGGAGCCATATCTTGAGCTACAGAGCTCCAATTGACGAGCCGTTTATGGCCACGTGAAGCTCTCAACGAGCTCTTCTTTTCTATCTAAAGATATCTGGTAAGAACTTGGAACCTACTCCCCAGTTTCCTGCCCTAGCTTCTTCATTTTTGGGGATTTAGTTTTTGAGTGGATTTTGTGGTTTTGCTTTCTTAAGTGATCTCTAGTAGCAGATAATTGTTTAATTTTACCCCTAATCTCATTGGATAAGGTAAGGTTTCACTAAACCCTTGTGTTTAGTTGTTTTGTGTATTCTAGGTTTTGATTTTTGTTATATATATGTTGTTAGTTGAGCTTTGGTGGCTTATTGGTGGGTATTGAAAGCTTGTTTGGACTCATAGTGGTGGTTTGAGCATATTGGGAATTGGCCAAGGTATGATTTCGGTTTCTTTTATGTAATATGTAATGTTTCTAGACACTTAGGCTAGTTGACCTTAAGATAGGATTGAATTAAATACATGGTAGATTGAATTATGTAAGTGACATGTGAATTGTGTTGATGATTTTATGAGTTATATATGTTAGAGTTTGATTATGATGTCGATGAGAAAATTGATGATTGGAGTTGTTGATGGGGATTGATTGATGTTGTAGTGGTGTTGTGTGGAAGGAATTGGAATGATAATGATAATGATTATATGATTTGGTGATGATTGTTGCTATTTTAATTATTATAAAGGTTGATGATGAATGTGAGACTTATTGTTGTTGATGAGGGTTGTTGATATGGTGGATAAATAATGATGGATATTGATGTTGCTGGTAATTGAAGGTGAGTGTGAAGATTGTTGATAAATGATGTGGATTATGATGAGTTGATGATTTTTGAATATGTTAATGAATCATGATGTTGAAATTGGTAAATATGGTGTGAGAAATTGAAATTGAGATTAAATAGGATTGATTTTGATGTTGGCATTGATTGAATTATGATTGTTGAAAGTGTTGGTGGAGGGTTGATTTTACTGTTATATAATTGATGTTTGAGGTTGAGAATAATGGATTGTGAAGAAAAATTTGGTATGAATGGTGGGATTTGATACAAAGAGTGAGTTATAAGGTAAATTGGAGTTTGGTATGGTTTTGGTTTAGTTTTGGTTGTGGAATTTGGTAAATTGAGGTTTTGAGATTTTTGTGTAAAACTTTATTTTTGGTGAATTTTGGCAAATCATAACTTGCGCATCGATTTTTGAAATCAATTAAAGTTTATTGATTTCAAGGGCTTTAAAACAATATAAAGTTTGAGGAAAATGGATTTTTGAAGAGGAAGTTATGATCGTTCAAAGTTTGGTGTTAAAATCTAAAATTTTGCAGAGTTGCATAATTTTGTGATTTCTGGTATATGCGCACGCACACACCACTGATGTTTTACAACCTGTGCACATGCATAGCCCTATGCGCACGCACACGTTGGGAAGGTCAGTCTGTTGGGGGCATGATGACAAGTCATCTGAGGCTAAATTCACAAACCTTTTTCATATATTTTGCTTAGTTTTCATGAATTTCTCAGGCAATAAGTAAGTGTGAGTGAGAAATCCATGCTTGTCTTTATTCAATCAAACATTGTTAATTTGATGCTTTCTCATAAGATTTTTGTAAGATTTAGTTGATGTTATGAATGATGCAAAATCGTGTGATTGAGTAAGGCTTTGATGCATGTGTGTTTGTTGATGATAGATGGGGCAAAGAGAGGATCATTGAAGACATTACCAACTCAAGTTTGGGCGTTGCCAACACCCTCCTTACTCCAACATTGAAGACGTTGCTAACTTGAGATTTCAAGTTAGCAACGTCTTCATTAAAACACCATGAACACGTTGCTAACTTGGTTTTCCAAGTTAGCAACGCCCTCCTCATGAAGCAGCACCACTCCTTCACTATTTCAACTATGAACACGTTGCTAACTTGATTTCGAAGTTAGCAATGCCTTCTATTTTCAACTTAGGAGAATGGTGATCAAAATGTGAAGGCGTTGGCAACTTGATTTCTCAAGTTAGCAACCCCTTCCTTAATTCAACATGGGAGGATGGTGACCAAAATGTGAAGGAGTTAGCAACTTGGCTTTCCGAGTTAGCAACTTGGTTTTCCAAGTTAGCAACTTAGATTTCCAAGTTAGCAACTCCTTCTTTGTTTCAATTATAGACGTTGGAGGGCAAAGTTTATAAAGGAGTTAGCAACTTAGGATTCAAGTTAGCAATACCAATAACTCTAGCTCATGGAAATGCAATGAAGAAGCCAATAACTCATGCTTACAAGTGGCTAACGTCTCCTTCAAGATGGGAATTTAAATACATTGCCAACTTGGAATTCAAGTTAGCAAAACCATTGAAAGTTAACTCCCAGAAGAACATGAACACGTTGCTAACTTAGAATCCAAGTTAGCAACACCCTTGCAAGAATTTGGCTTCATGGGAAGAGAAGAACACGTTGCCAACTTGGAAACCAAGTTGGCAACGCCCTTGTAAGAAGCTCCAGCCATGGAAGGTGACTCACGCTGCCAACTTGAGGAGTGTGAAGGTGTGTTTGCCAAAAACGGTTGCGAGCTCCAGCCCTGGAAGGTAACCCACATTGCCAACTTGAGGAGTGTGAAAGCGTGTTTGTCAATAACGCCGATAACCCTGGGAGCCTGACCTTGTCCACTTCCATGGAGTATATCTTGAGCTGTAGAGCTTCAAATGATGCACTCTCAACGGCATTGGAAAGTAAACACCCAGAGCTTTCCAACTATATATCATAGTATGAGGTTGACATTCGTTTGAAGTTTCAAAAGTTGGCTTAATTTAGAGCTTCAGAATCTGAAGGCGTTGGCAACTTGAAAACACAAAGGCGTGTCCACCAAAAACGCCTGTGATTCTGGCAGCCTGACCTTGCCCTCTTCAATGGAGCATAACTTGAGTTACAGAGAACCAGTTGAGGTGATTCTTATTGTCTTGGAAAGCTGACATTCAGAACTTTCTAACGATGTATAATAGTCTATAGTGGGCATGAAATTAAAGCTCAAATCATGATTATCTTTAAGCCCCAAGAACAAGAACAAAGGCTTGAACCTCTAGGGAGCAGAAGAGCATGTTGCCAACTTGCAAATCAAGTTAGCAACGCCCTCACCAAGTCTCAGCCCAAGGGGAATTAACACACACGTTGCCAACTTACAAAATACAAAGGCGTGTGTGTCAATAACGTGCTCAATGGGCCAGAATTGCTAAGGCATGTGTACAAGCTCTCTGTTTTCATGAAGGTGCTGCAATTCCATTCCGGAGCTGATCAATCCAACAAGAACAAAGCCCATTTTCTAACCCAACAAGAATGGTTGAGGGCCTCTCAAAGAGCTAGAAGACTAGTATAAATAAAAAGGAACTTTGTACTTTGAGGGAAAATTTTTTACACTACAATTTTCACTTTTACTTTTTACTGCATTTTTTGGGAGAATACTGATGAACTATTTTGTTTTCTTGTAGCTTTGAATTTCAATTTTTAGAATTCCTCTTCTTATTCTTCTCTACACTTAGTTTAATTTTGATTCTTGCAATTGTAGTTGTAATTGGAGCCATGATTCACTAAAACCCAACTTCACTAGGGGGAGGAGCTCTGTTTGTTCAAATGAATTGATAGCTTTTCTTTTCTTCTCAATTCAAGTGGTTTTTCCAAGAGGAAACTCTTGCACTTCACAGATCCAATTACTACCGAGAGGGGGATTAGATCTATTTAAATTTTGTGATGAACTTGAGAAAGGAGTCATAAAATTCAGTTTAGAGTTCATCCTTTCATAATTCTCTTGATTGATATACTTTGGGTTGGTATGTGAGATGTAACCACCCTTGGTTGAGATCCTGAGAGTTGTGTGGCATGAAGGATTAGCTATTGAGCTTCATCTCTTCTCATGAACAATTAGATCACGACAGTGGTAATTGATTGTGTTGAGAGAAATTGAGCCACCAAGAGATTAGGACTCAATTATTCACAATCCACCATGGATCTATTCCTATTATTGAGGAGGAATTGATCATCATCAATTCATGAGAATTTACACCTCCGCTCCCTAGTGATCTTTTCCATCAATTCTCATTTCTATTGCTCTTTAGTTATTTTGAGTACCCACTACCCAATTCCCTTTTATCTTCCAGCAATTTAACATTCTTGCCATTTACATTCTGCTCTCAATTACTTGCAATTTACTTTTTTGCTCTTTACAATTCTGCACTCTTACTTTCTTGCAATTTAGTCTTGACGTCATTTAAGGTTCTTGCAATTTAAGTTTCCATTATTTAATCTTGTGCGAGTGAACAGAATTATGAAAACTGGTACCTGTGCGTACGCACACCCCCATGCGTACGCACACTTTTAAAAATCTCTTTGGGCGTGCATGCGCACACTCCTATGCGTACGCACAGGCTTAGTTTCTCTAACTTAAACTTTTCTTTCAACCATTTCACCTTCCTAACAAGCTTGTAAGCTTCTATGACACCATTTTACGACTCTTGGGCTTATTCTTGGGAATTGAATCATGGGAAGGACCTTTAGAAGCTTTAGTTGGTTTTTCTTTCAAAGTTAGAAAATGGAGGTTTAGGTTTTTGGTGTATTGAGGATGAGTTAGTTGAGAGAGAAGGAATAATGGTGCATATGGTGATTGTTGATAATGAATTGGGGAACTTATGAACTATTGAGTTGGAATCGAAAATATGAATTGAGGAAGGTTGAGATGAGTCGAGGACTCGAAAAAAAATTATGATCTTGATGAATCTTGAGAATTGATAACTGAAAGTGATTTGGGATGAGAAATGGTAATGCATGGTGATAATTTGATGATGAGAAAATGATTGGATTATATGAGAGTGTGCGGGGCCTATATCTCCAGCGTAGCAAATTGTCCTGCTGCATGACTAGTTGTTGTTGAGAGTGTGTAGAGCCTATATCTCCGGCGTGGCAGATGTTTTTGTCGCATGACTCGTTGAATGTTGAGATTGTGCGGGGCCTATATCCCCGGCGTGGTAGATTGTTCTGCTGCATGATTTGTTGTGGTTATTTCCTTCTCTACTCCATGAAGTTTGCGGGGCCAATATCCCTGGCATAGCAGAAGAGCTGCTGCATGAGTGTGCAGTGCACTATATCCCTGGCAAGGTAGAAAAAGCTACATCCGAAAGGATGTGTCGGGTTGGCATTTACGGACCGACAAGTGATATCACGATCCAATAGGATAGACATTCATCATATGCATCTCTTACGTGCTTGTTTGCTTTGATTACTTGGGTGTGCCTAATTGTATAATATGCCTATTTTCTTCCTGAATTACTTGATATATATGAATACTACCTGTGTTTTACTTGCTTGCATTATCTGTGATTGTCTGGTGCTGAGGAGGTTAGGTAGGCAGTGGCGATGGGATCACACGGAGGGTTGGTTGGTGAAAGCTGTGGAACAACGTGACTAGTCTTAGTTAGAAATCCTTTAAGTTTAGAAAACCCTGTTTACCGTTTATGGTTTGAGTTATTTATTTATTGATGTTAAGCTTGAATATCTGTTTGGTATGAAGTTCTGGGATTGACTTCGGCGTCCCGGAGCCTTACATCTTACATTATTATGCACTGTTACCATACTGAGAACCTCCGGTTCTCATTCCATGCTTTGTTGTGTTTTTTTCAGATGCATGTCGTAATTCACCTCGGTGAAATTGCAGACATGGTGATAGAGCAGAGTATGGTTCTTTCCTCGTATGTTTCTGTTTTACTATTGTCGTAGTATTCTCTCAACTTTTGTATATTTATCCTTATGGCCTTAGAGGCTTACTTGAGCGATAAGTTGTATAAACTATTTTAATTCCAAAACTCTGTATGTCTTTATAAACTAGTCGGCTTAAACTCCGTAAGCTGTGGCTAGTTCCCTATGATTATTATACTCTTATATCTATATATGTTTTATTTTTTTCTATCTATACCTTGTGTATTGGCCGTTAGTTTCGTGTGAATGTTTCCCGCTTTTATAATTCTGTTTTGAGCTTAATCCTTCATCGGGCTTCTAGAATATATTATTTCCTTCTATATCTATGATGGGTGAAAATTAGATTCCACACAAACTCACCGGCAAGTATACCGGGTCGCATCAAGTAGTAAAACTCACGTGAGTGAGGTTGATCCCACGAGGATTGATGGATCAAGCAACTTTAGTTAGGTGATAAATTTAGTTAAGCTAAGAGTGGTGAATTAAATGATATTGAACTAACAGAATGTAAATTGCAGGAAATGAAAAAATGCAGAATGTAAAGTGCATCAAATGTAAAGGGACTGGGTGCTGGGAAATTAAATAGAACAAAAATAACAGAGAGAAATATTCATTAGGGACTGGAGATATCATAATCCACAATGAATCAAATGGGTCTCAACTCATTTCTCAATCATATGAGTAGATCTATAGCGGATTGAAATTGATTGGATCCCAATTCCTTGGCAATCCAATCTCTCTAATCACAATCAATCTTGCCAATTCCTTGATCTAATTGTCATGAGAAGAGGTTAAGTACATGTCTCTCATCCATAAGCCACACTAACTCTCAGGATCTCAATTCCTCCCGAATGGTGTTGATCAAAAGAGTAGTGAAGGATAGAGCCTCAGTTCTAATGCTCATGATTCCCCTTCTGAGGCTCACACAAGCATTCACAGATTCAATCCCCCTTCCGGAGTGAATGAATTATCAATCAAAACAGATGATATCCAATAGCTATTCAATTGAATTGAGAAGAAGAAGAACTTCACTAAATCATATGAATTATAACAGAGCTCCTCTCCCTAATGATTGGGGTTCAATGGATCATAGCTTTAAGAATATTAGCAGAAAATATAAATTGCAGGAAAGTAAATCAAGCTCAATAGAAACAGCAATAGAAAAGTGGTAGAAAGAAAAGTTGCAGAAGAGAATTGCAAAATTGAAATTGCATAAGCTAAATTTGAATTCAATACTGAAGTGTAAAAGTGCAGAAAAATAAAAGTGTTTACAAGAGCCTTCTATTCTACTCCTACTCCTACAACTACATCTACTACTACTCCTACTGTATTCCGGCGCTCTCTAACTAACTGTCTTCCCTAATGAAACTGATGCCTTTATATAGGCTTTTCTAAATGATAAATGAAATTGAAATTGAAAACAAATTACAAATAAAATGAAATTCCTATTCTAACTATTTCTTGTGCCTTTAAGTGGTGTCAATGGCTCTGCTTGCTTTGAAGTTTTAATGGGCTTGGAATCTGATTAATTGGAGCAGAAATTCACTTCCAGGAGAGTGTAGCATTCATTTGGAGAACGGAGCGTTCGAGCACCAACGCGTATGCGTGCTATACACTTGCACATCCCTTGTGTTTTGGCTCATCGACGCGTACGCGTCACCCACGCGTACGCATCCCTTGTAGCATTCATTAAACGAACGCTACCCATGCGTACGCGTCATATACGTGTACGCGTGGATTACAAAAATGCCATTTCCACACTGATGCTCCATGCGCGCGTTTGCACAATCCATCACCATTGCCACATCTACGCATACGCACCATGCACGCGTACGCCGATGGCTGAACTTCAAATCCAAACTTCGCACTTTGTCGCAGGCATTCTTTGGTAACAAACGTAGCATTCTTGCTAAATGAATGCTGATTCCCCATCCACGCGTACGCGTCACTTTTGTGTACGCGTGGATTCCAAAATTGTCATTTGTGCGTGCGCGTCTTGTACGCTTGCGCATCGCTAGAGAGCGTGGCGTTCTATATTTAAACGCAGCGTTACTCTACACTGCCTTTCTTTCTCTCCATTTTTCACCTGAAATCAACCAAATATACAATCAAAGCCTTAGCAAAATCATCAAATCTTGCATCACTCATATTATCAACTAAATCTTGCAAGAAATCTAATGAAAATGCATAAAATCACCAATGTTCGATTGAATCAAGACAAGCATGAAATTCTCACTCAAATCACTTACTTATTGCCTAAAAATGCATGAAAACCAAGTAAAAAATAATGAAAAAGACTTGTAAAACTAGCCTAAGCTGACTTGTCATCAATATATATATATATATAAGCTTTAGGATTGTCATAACCTCTGATTAACATTTGCTTTACGGGTAGAGATAGGGCTTAGGATAATTATGGTGTTACATGAATCATATAAGTGCATATATACATCAAACAATGGACATAAAGAATAAAAAAATCAAATATTACAATCCTAAAAAGAGAATAATATACACAAGAATGAAAATAGTGGTTATATAATGTAACCACACAATTAAGCTCAAAACTCACATGCTTATGTGTTCTTAGCTCAAATACATGTTCCATAATATTTTTTTTTCAAGCAAGTTTCAATCAAAAGTTCCAACTTAAATTAATTAGGATATCAATGCCCTATTAAGAATGTTTTTCTTGGAAAATTTTATTATTTTAACTAAACTTATTATATATGTGCAAAGAAATGCAATAAACTAAGAAAAATACAATTGAAGCTCTAAAATGTATACAAACTAAGAAAAAATAAAATATGAAAATGTTTGGGAATAGAATTTGTCATCCATGATTGCCGATTGGTGACGACCTCCCCACACTTAAAAGTTGCACCGTCTGCGGTGCATTCAATGGTGAGCAAGGGGGGTATGGCGACTACGGATTGCCACCTTCAGCTGGTGGATCAATCGGCTGCTTAGTGTGCTTCTTCCCACTTCCTTTATTGCATATGATGACTGATGTGAGTTGAGAATTGCACCGGTTTGAATTTTTTTCCACTTAAAATAATAACTTTCGTTGCAAGTATAGACCAAACCAGCAACCAACTCCCAATCAACAAAAGTTTAGTTTTTCAAATACAAAATATAAACCGAGAGTAATGAAACCTCGGGTCGTTCTCCCTCGGAATGCAATTGAAATGTCACACTTTCAGTTATGACGAAAAGGGATTTTGAAACTAAGTAACAAAAAATTAAAGGAACTAAGAAATAAAAGAACTAAGAAATGATAAAAAAAAGAAACAAGATCAAAACTTGGTGAAAATGCTATGTATGCATAAAAGAGACTTGACTTGGGAATGAGGATGTCCAAGGAATTCTATCATCGTCATAACCACAACTATGCAACTATGATGAGTCAATCTCACTTCCTCTACACCTAACATCGAGGAGTAAGTCAAGCAAGCATAATTGACCTTTATCCATAAGTCCTAGCTAACTTACCAAATTAATTGGTAAAAAGCTAGCGTCAATGGAAACAAGAGTCAACTAACTACCCAAGAATTACCACTAAATGTCAGGCATTATGACTCTAGTATCCTAGAAACTCAAATCCCAAGCCAAGGTGTGAAAATCTACTCAAAATTATCAAGTGGAATTTTCACGAACACCTTGTGGGCATAAAAGCAAAACATGGGAAATTACAAAGGAAAATAGAAAACTATAACCAACTATTTACAATATCAATAATAAACATCCAAACAAGCAACTATAAATCATAAAACACTAAATTCATCAATCAAAGCTTCAAGAAACTAAAATTGGAAATATTAACAAAGTAACTTGAACCATAAGACAATAAAAGTAAAAGTGATGTAATTGAAGAGATATTAAAGGGTACTTACAAAAGAGTTGATCAACCCAAGATGAAAACTTGAAACTATAAAATGCTATAATGAAAATCGAAAATGAAATAAAACCCTAAGAGAACATTCGAACTACACTATTCCTACTCCTAAATTATGTTGTTAAAATGATCTAAGTGAGCTCCCTTTGATATGTGGTGAAACCCCCTTCATATAGCTTTGAAATTCAGCTTCAGCACACTCAAAACTGGTCCAAAAGGCCCCCAAAATTGTGAGCCACATGCTTTATTAATGAAGTCATGCACAGGGACCTATGCGTAGGCACAGATGTGTGTGTACACACACTTTGCTGATTTTCACTCGTGCATTCGCACAGAAGGTTGTGCGTACGCACACATGCTGAATTCCTTCTTCATGTGTTCTCCCTTTGTACATGCTTCCTTCCACCTTTTGCCTATCCATTCTTGCCTCTAAGACCTGAAATCACTCAACAAACATATCACGTCATCGCATAGAATAAAAGTGGAATTAAATTGCCCAATTTAAGCACAAAAATGCATGTTTTCACATTGAGGTCCAAATTAGGGAAAAAATACAAAAGTATGCTATTTTAGTTATTAAGTGTGAGTTTATATGATGAATTCCGTCCAATTCAAGCCAAAATTTATCGTCAAATATGGACTCATCAATTCCCCCACACTTAAACAATAGCATGTCCTCATGCTAAACACAAACAAGGAGAATGATCAAAGGGTAACCAACTTATTGAATGCAACTATCTATATGTATGCAAGTATACTATATACTATATATACCTATCTATACTATAGTGTACTATGAATTTGGTGAAAACAAACCAACAAATTTCCAAGCAAGTATATGGACATATAGGGCTAAGCAAAGATGTAGCTCAATGCAATCACAATCTAGAGAATTGATTTAACTCATGAAAACGAAGCAACTTGCAAGAATACATGACAAGAGAGGTGGAGACATATAATTGAGTGATCGAACCTTCATTAGGTGTGTATACAGTCTCAATGCTCGGTGTTTAGGGTTTAATCACTCAAGTCTCCTCTAATCATGCTTTCAAGGATTTGCTTTTCATCTAACAATCAATAACTATGTGATGCATGAATGCAATTATCATGAAGACTTTAGAAGGTTGTAATGGGGTTGGGGTAAGGGTAAGATGAATATATGGCTAAGTGGACTAAAAGATTGAATGTTTGATTAGCTTAAGTATCCAACTCAACCTATATCAATCAAATCACCAAAAATGATTCTAACCACCCATTACTTCTTTTCACACACATTCATGCCTTAGTTTCTATTCAAAATACATATACATTTCTTATTCATTTTTTTCTTTTCTTTTGGGGAAACCTTTGTCCCTTTTTTGCTATATTATATTTTTTCTTTCTTTTCTTTTCTACATTATTTTTTTTCTTTGTCTATGACAAATGCATATGGTTAAAGCAAATTGATACATGAATGTGCACCCATTTTCCAAAATTTTTCTCTTTCAATGCATACCCAATATACTTTTTCGTTCACTACCAATGTTTTCCAAAAATTTCTCCCACACTTGAATGACACACACATCTTAACCTAAGCTAATCAAGGATGCAATTCAAGGTAAACCATGGTCTTCTACTTAAGGTTGTGATGTGGTGATCTTAAAAATAATGGGGAAAGTAAGGCTCAAAAGGGGTTAACAAAGGTAGATGCAAGGGGTATGGCCATATGGGTTAGTGAGCTTAAATTCAATGATGGCCTCAATTATGCTCAATGCATTCAAAACCTCAATCATCGGAAATAAAGAATCAAGCAAATCTAAGATCATAATCATAGAAGGAGCATAGCACACAATGAACAAAAATAGTGGTTAAAATATATAACCACCCATTAAAGCTCAAAAACTCACAAGGTATTTTGTTCTATCTCTCTTCTATGTTCCACAAAAATCATTCAAGTAAGTTTAAAAATAATTTTCCAAATCAATTCAATAGAACGCCTTAAAAAACAAAATTCTTGAAAATCTTTGTTATTTTTCACCAAAATTATTTCCTATATGTATGTATGTTGTAATGGATGCAATTTTCAAAATTTTCTAGTTCTATTCCTAATTTTCAACATGCAAAAACCAACATGAACAATTAGGACAAAATTGAACTAGGTTCTATACTAATCACATTATCCAATTACAACTTCTATCTATAAACTATATACTATGCAAAAATGAAAAATGCAATAGTTAGATATAAACTATGATATATATACCAAAAGAAAATGCAATGCAACAACCAAATACACTCCAAATATCTACAAGAAACATAATAAAAGATAACAAAAAATGAAGTGCAAAGTGTTCGGAAAAAGAAAATTTACGTAAAAAAAAGTGGTGAATCCTCCCCCACACTTAAGTGTTGCATGGTCCTCCGTGCACGAATACAATCTAGTGAAAAGAAGCTCTAAGCACTCCACCTTCTGCTGGCGGATGCGGGGGCTCGGGTTGTAGTAAAATTGCCAAGTCCAATGCATTCTTGGCATCTCCATCCTCGGTGTCCTCTTCCTCTACCGGCTCCTTGCCTTTATGTCTTATTTTCAAAAAGAATGATTAAAGTATAATTAGGAATCATAGGGCAAGTAGCACAAAAAGGTAAAGGAGGGAGTGTAACAACCCTAATTTTCGAGTACGTGAGATCTTTTTCGAAGGCACGGATTTCTACGACAGATCAGTAAAGGGAACACCTCTGCTGTATCATCAAGCATCTGAATCCTCATTTTCATTATGTCATCCTTAAGCTAGAACCTCTTCTGAGGCAAGCTTGATAACGCAATCACGAAGAACCTAGTTTTTGAATCGTATCGGTTAGGAGTTTTGATTCTAGTTTTCGTAAATGGTCTCTGTTTGACAAACCAGACTCGATTCATAAGAGAAGAGAGATAATAGTATAATATTATCATTATATTAGTATTGGATGCTGCTTGAAAGATATTATAAGGTTACCTAGTCTATTTTAGTTAAAAGCAGAAAATCGGTTTAACCGGGTTCACAGTTTACTACTACAGCTTAACACCAGCACTCTCTAAAGACTTTAGCAATGCTAAGGCCTCATAATACATGTTCTATTCTCATATTAAATATGTTACTAGTGTCATTTATGCTAGTAGCTCAGAAAAGAATTTTTAGAGATGTTTTAACAAGTGTTCCGATACATCTAGTTTTAGAAGTTATACACCTGAGATATTTTAATATTATTTTAATTCACCTCCAAGCCAACCAATCACAACTCACCTTACACCCCCAAGGCACTTCAAGTCTGGTCATTTACTCCCTTTGGCCGAAATTGAAAGGAGAGAAAAGAGAGAAAACTTCATGAATACTTAATCTTCAAATCTTGATTTCTGCTGAACTAAAACTCCAATCAAAATTCCAATCCAACCAAAATGATCTTCTCTTCTTTCCTACATGATCATATGACTTATCAAGGCTGGAATCAAGGTGAGTTGGCTGCACCATCTCCCTTTTTCTTCGGTTTCAAGGAAACATGCTTAAACATATGTTCTCTTGATGTTCTTCCTAAGGAATCATGCTTAACTTGACTTGAGGGCCAAGAAACATTAATTTTCAGCAAGTCTAAGGTAAGATATACCTTCCTAACATGCTGAGAGAGATTTGGTCAGTTGAGGATTTGTGGATTTAAAGTTGTTCTTGACGTGATTTAGGAGGTAAAAGTGCTAAGGACCACCTAAGGACATAACCGAATTCGGAGCAGCAAAACATGGTAGAGTTTAACGAAATTAATCTTGATTGATTGTGTTTGATTGTGTGATTATGATATGATTTGGCTAGGCTTGAAATTGATGATTTACATGAGGGATTCTTGTTGAAAATTTGGTGAAATTTTGATGAAATTTGATTATATTTAACTTTGAATTTATGTTCTTCATGGCTGCTGGAAAAATGAAATCCCAGGCCCTAAATTGGGGTTCAATATGTGTTAAAATCATGTATAAAAGATGGATTTTAGTGGCCGGGAATTTATTCTAAATTATGGTAAAAATTAGTTGCTGAAAAGATTGAAAAACGCGTGAAAACAGAGAAAGAATATGAAGAATATATGAAAAACACAAAGAACACTTTGAGTGTGATAAAGAATATTGAAGAACACCTTTTAGATCTTAAAAAGGGCAAGGTTGTAATTATTTTGGTATTTGAGGTGTTATTTGGTAACTTCTGAAAGTTAGGGTGGTTAAAGTAGAAATATTAAAAGTTACGGGTGGTAAAAAGTGAATTTAAAAGGCTAAAAGTTAAAGAGGGTAATTTTCGAAAATTTACTGATAAAATAATAAATAATAATAAAATATTAAATAATAATATTTAATTAAAAATAATATTGTAATAAAAATAATAAAATAATGCGAAAAAGGCAGTTTTCTGTAAAAGCTTTAGAAAGACAACTTTAAGCGCAAAATCTCATAATTACCTTCATAAAACACTTAGGGAGTGGTAATAACATGTTAGTGAAGCAAAGATAAATGAAAGATAAGAAGTTAAAGAAAAGATAAAAACCAAAGAAAATTCTGTAAAATTTTAATGACAGAAAAACAGACAGAGATTAGTAAACGAACTAGGGCAACATAGTTAGTCCTTGAATTGTGACTAGGGTTAGGTATTATATGAAAAGATAAACTGTTTTACTATAGACTTAATGAAGCTATACTTGGGACAGGCTAACTATTCATACCGAAATTTACATAAGCTTTAAATGCATATGTTAAGCAGAGAAAAGAGAAATCAAAGCAGAGTAAAGAGCTACAGATAACAGAATAACCAGAGTAGAGTAAAGAGATCAAGAGAAAAGAGTAATCAGATCAGAGTAGAAAGACAAAGAGAAAAGAGTAATCTAATAAAGAGAAATGGTTTGAGTTAAGATATTGTGAAAGTAAAAGCTATAAAGTTTGTATAGTATAATTGAACAGAGAAAGAAAGAGGTACTGCATAAGAGTGTGAAAGTGATGATGAATAATGAGAATGATAATGAGAATGATTATGTAAGAATCTGCTGCAGAGAGGCAGTTAGATTGATGGTGGTACGACCACTAAGAGCGCTTCCCTGGGATACTGAGCTATAATGCTATTCTGTAAGTCAGAGGACTCTTACAGAGGTATCGAGAAAACACAACTAGCATATACTCCTGTAAGTCAAAGGACTCTTACAGTGAGAGTGTGTGTGTGTGCTCCTGTAAATTAAAGGACTCTTACAGTCAGTGTGTTGGGCAGATATAAGTTAACTCGCTCCGCTATGCAAGTCAAATGACTCCCAGTGGGTTGCTAGTGCCTCCCTGCAAGTCAAAGGACTCTTGCGAGGGGCATTTCCAGCAGGGAAGCCTTACCTGCTCAGAGGACTCCGGGTAACGTTGGGAGCGGGTATGTAACCGACAAATGAGCTCATTACCTGCACTAGGGCTAGACATGCATCATACTTGGTTGCGCATTTCCTCCGTTATGATTGTTGTATGAATGTATACTTTCTTTGTTTTCATTCTATTCTTTGTGTCTGTGTTTTGTTTTCTTGTATTCTTTTGTTTGTGTTTTGCATTCTGTTTTCTCTATTTTCTCTATTTATCTGTTTCTTCTGTTTACTGCTTCTCGGTATTCTGCTATTTATCTGCTAAACAACACGAAATTAATGAACTTAACTAATAACCCCAGCCCTACTAAGAACTCCCCAGTTCTTACCCCTTCTCTCTCCCTTCCCCCTTCAAATGGAAGTAGGAGTACCCTTCCGTAATCTACTGATGATCGTCTCACAGAAAGGATTCCGCTCTTGGTAGTCTTCTGAGTCTAGGGAGAATCTCGTTCTCTCTTTATATGTATATACTATGAAACTAGCCAATGTCTGCACCCCGTTCGTATGCGAACTTTAGCCTAAATCCTATGTATGATACTCCTGTTATGTGGCTACTTGATGGAGTACCAGTGGGATGTCATATGGCAATGTAAGATCGTACAGAGGTGTAGTATATGACCTTCTACCTTTTGATGACGTTCCACCTGACTTGAATTTTAAAGATTTAGAACGTACTTTTCCTCGCTTTAGTAATCTAGAGGGACTAGGTGAGTATAGAGTCTAGACAAGCCTGGGTGCCAGCTTAGGGACTTCTTGAATAGGTTAGGGCCTGGGATGTTGTATGTATATATATATATATATATATATATATATATATATATATATATATATATATAATATATATATATATATATATATATATATATATATATTGTTATTATCTAGCTATATCTAGGGGTGTTCTAACTAAAAGTCTATACTCTAATGAAGGCTGAATCACTGAATGTTGTCAACTATTTGTGATGTATGTATGTGTGGTTGTTTATAACTATTTTATCTTTTAATCTTTGTGAATTGGTTATGAATGATTCTCTTTATTAACCCAAACATTTTCAAAAAAAAATTACCTCACAAAATAACTACGCTTTTAACAACGATTCAGGCTCGTATAATAAATAATAGATAATAATTAGGAAGACATGTTGGTAGCGCTCAGTTTCTGGTATGATCTAGACATACTAAAAATTGGATCGTTACAATTTGGTATCAGAGCAGTTCATTTCCAGTAGAGCCTGAGGAGTGGACTGACTATGCCTCATTGCATACTCTGCTTGTGTGTCTCATGCTGTTAAGGTATCTTTAAGATACATTTGGCATGAATGTCTATGAGCGCGCATTTTGGGAATGTTCGTGCTTAACTTGAGATATTAAGACTGATCACCTTAATATTGATTGTTTGGTGCGGATAAGACCTCAATGACTGTGAATAGGCATGGTTTAATCGAGCTCCGAATGATGAATCGATGTGAGCCACATCTATTTTCATAGCTGTTATGATCTCCATGGCTATGACTATGTGAGATTTGGATGTTGTAAGGAACGGATCAATCTCTTTGTCAGGATGGCTTGATGGAAATAGACCGCTTGAAGAAGGATTCTTGCACGCAGCTGAAATTTTGAAGGCAAAATTTTCTTTTAGGAGGGTAGAATGTAACAATCCTGGTTTTCGAGTACGTAAGATCTTTTCTGAAGGCACAGATTTCTCCGGTAGATCAGTAAAGGGAACACCTCTGCTGTATCATCAAGCATCTCAATCCTCATTTTCATTATGTCATCCTTAAGCTAGAACCTCTTCTGAGGCAAGCTGGATAACACAATAATGAAGAACCTAGTTTTTGAACCGTATCGGTTAGGAGTTTTGATTCTAGTTTTTGTAAATGGTCTCTGTTTGACGAACCGGACTCGATTCATAAGAGAAGAGAGATAATAGTATAATAATATCATTATATTAGTATTAGAAGCTGCTTGAAAGATATTATAAGGTTACCTGGTCTATTTTAGTTAAAAATAGGAAATCGATTTAACCGGGTTCACAGTTTTTTGCTATAGCTTAACACCAGCACTCTCTGAAGACTTTAGCAATGCTAAGTGTAACAACCCCGTTTTTCCAGTACGCAAGATCTTTTCTGAAGGCACGGATTTCTCAAAAAGATCAGTAAAGGGAACACCTCTGCTATATCATCAAGCATCTCAATCCTCATTATCATTATATTATCTTTAACTCAGGACCTTAGTGGAGATAAGCCCAACAATGCAATTGTGAAGAACCTAGTTTTTGAACCGTATCGGTTAGGAGTTTTGATTCTAGTTTTCGTAAATAGTCTTAGTTTGACGAATCGGACTCGATTCATAAGATAAGAAAGATAATAGGATAATATTATCATTATATTAGTACTAGAAACTTCTTGAATGATATTATAAGGTTACTTGGTCTGTTTTAGTTGAAAACAAAAAATAGGTTTAACTGGGTTCACAGTTTACTGGTGCAGCTTAGCACCAGCACTCTCTGATGACTTTAGCAATGCTAAGACTTCATTATACATGTTTTATTCTCATAATAAATATGTTACTAGTGTCATTTATGCTAGTAGCTCAGATAATAATTTTTAGAGATGTTTTTACAAGTGTTCCGATACACCTAGTTTTAGCAGTTATACACAGAGATATTTTAATATTATTTTTATCCACCTACAAGCCAACCAATCACCACTCACCTTACACCCCCAAAACCTCCAAGGCTGTCTCATTTCTTCATTTTGGACGAAAATAACAAGAGAGAAAAGAGAGAAACTTTCATGAACACTTAATCTTCAAAGCTTGATTTCTTCTAAACTAAAACTCAAATCAAAATTCCAATTTCACCAAAATGATCCTCTCTTCTTCCTCTACATAACCATATAACATATCAAGGCTGGAAATAAGCTGAGATGGCTGTCTCCCTCCCTCTTCAATTTGGTTTTCAAGGAAAACCATGCAAAACATGTGTTTTCTTGATGTTCTTCCTTAGGAATCATACTTAACTTGACTTGAGGGCCAAGAAACGTTAACTTCCAGCAACGCGAAGGTGATATATCCCTTCCTAACATGCTGAGTGAGATTTGGTCAGTTGAGAGTTTTTGGATTTAAAGTTGTTCTTGATGTGATTTAGGAGGAAAAAGTGCTTAAGGACCACCTGAAAGTCTAACCGAATTAAGAGCAGCAAAACCAGGTAGGGTGTGACGAATTTAATCTTGATTGATTGTGTTTGAGATGTGTGATTATGATATGGTTTAGTTATGCTTGAAATTGATTGCTTCTATGAGTTATTCTTGGTGAAAGTTTGTTGAAATTTTGATGAAATTTGATGATATTCAAGCTATGAATGTTGTTCTTGAGGGCTTCTGGAAAAACGAACCCTAGAGCTTAAATTGGGTTCAATTTGTGTTAAAATCATGTGGAAAAGATGGGGTTTTAGTGGCTGGAAATTTATTATGAATTATGGTAAAAATCGGTTGCTGAAAAGATTGAAAAACGGGTAAAAACAGAGAAAGAATCTGAAGAATTTATGAAGAACACAAAGAACACTTTGAGTGTGGTAAAGAACATTGAAGAACACCTTTTAGATCTTAGAAAGGGCAAGGAAGTAATTATTTTAGTGTTTGAGGGGTTATTTGGTAATTTTTGAAAGTTAGGGTGGTTAAAGTAGATATATTAAAAGTTACGGGTGGTAAAAAGTGAATTTTTAAAGGTTAAAGGTTAAAGTGGGGTAATTTTCGAAAATTTAATAATAAAATAATAAATAATAATAAAATATTAAATAATAATATTTAATTAAAATAATATTTTAATAAAAATAATAAAATAATACGGAAAAGGCAGTTTTCTGTAAAAACTTTAGAAAGACAACTTTAAGCGCAGAATCTCATAATTACCTTCATAAAACACGTAGGGAGTGGTAATAACATGTTAATGAGGCAAAGATAAAGGAAAGATAAAAAATTAAAGAAAAGATAAAAACCAAAGAAAAGTCTGTAAAGTTTTAATGACAGAAAAATAGACAAAAATTAGTGAATGAACTATGGCAACATAGTTAGTCCTTGAGTTGCGACTAGGGTTAGGTATTATATGAAAAGTTAAACTGTTTCAGTATAGACCTAATGAACCTATACTTGGGACAGGCTAAGTATTCATACCAAAATTTACATAAGCTTTAAATACATACGTTAAATAGAGAAATCAGAGAAAAGTAAAGAGATACAGAGAAGAGAGTAATCAGAGCAGAGTAAAGAGAAAAAGAGAAAAGAGTAGTATGATAAAAAGCAGAGGACCTGTTGATGGGTCATTTGTTGCTTGAAGCAACCCAAGAGGTGCTTGTTTGTTTATTTGTTTCATTAAGGCAACTTCATAGTTATTTGTTTGTTCATTTGTTGCATTGAGGCAGTCAGATAAATGGTGGTGCAACCACTGAGAATGCTTTCCTGCGGTACAGATCCATATTTTAATTCTGTAAGGTAGATGGGTTATTTCCTGCTACAGAAGTACCGTGACCACCTGTTCCATTTCTGTAGTGGCAGAGGGGATATTTCCTGTATACAGAAGGTGTGTCGGCATACATCCCTGCAATGGCAGATGTGTTATTTCCTGCGTGCAGTGGACTCTGTGGTGCAAAGGGGTTATTTCCTGTACACAGAGGTATAGCCAACTGGAAAGCCATACCCGTTATAGCTACTTCGGGTTACGTCGGGAGCGGGTAGAAACCGACAGATGAGCTCATTACCTGCACTAGGGCGAGACATGCATCATACTTGGTTGCGCATTTTCTCTATTATGATTGTTACATGAATGTATGCTTTCTTTGTTTGTATTATATTCTATATTTCTGTGTTTGTGTTATTTTCTTGTATTCTTCTATTTGTGTTTTGCTATCTGTTTTTTTTATCTTCTCTATTTATCTGTCTTCTGTTTACTGCTTCTCTATATTCTGTTATTCGTCTACCAAACAACATAGAATTAATGAACTTAACTAATAACCCCGACCCTACTAAGAATTCCCCAGTTCTTACCCCTTCTCTCTCTTTTCCCCCTCAGATGGAAGCAAGAGTACCCTTCCGTAGTTCGTTGATGATCGTTCTGCAAAGAGGATTCCGCTCTAGGTAGTCTTCTGAGTCTAGAGTGAACTCTGTTACCTGTTTATATTTATATGTATATACTGTGAGACCAAGCAATGTCTGCACCCCGTTTGTACGTGAACTTTAACCTAAATCCTGTGTACGAGACTCCTGTTATGTGGCTACTTGATAAGGTACCAGAGAGACGTCATATGGCAATGTCTGATCGTGCAGAGGAGTAACAGATGATGTTCTACCTTTTGATGACGTTCCACCTGACTTGATTTTTAAAGACTTAGAACATACTTTCCCTCGCTTAGTAGTTTAGAGGGACTAGGTGAGTATAGAGTCTAGGCTAGCCTGGGCACCAGCTTAGGGACTTCTTGAACAGGTCAGGGCCTGGGATGTTGTATGTATATATATGTATATAGTTATTATCTAGTTATATCTAGGTGTGTTCTAACTAAAAGTCTATACATAAATAAAGGTTGGATCACTGAATGTTATTAACTACTTGTGATGTATTTATGTGTAGTTGTTTATAACTGTTTTATCTGTTATCAGTTATGGAATGATTATGAATGATTCCGTCTATTAATCCAAATGTTTTCAAAAAAATACCTCGCTAAAAAACTATGCCTTAACAACGATTCAGGCTCATATAATAAATAATAGATAATAATTAGGAAGACAAGTTGGTAGCACTCAGTTTTCGGTATGATCTAGACATACTAAAAATTGGGTCGTTACACTAAGGCCTCATCATACATGTTCTATTCTCATATTAAATATGTTACTAGTGTCATTTATGCTAGTAGCTCAAAAAAGAATTTTTAGAGATGCTTTTACAAGTGTTCCGATACATCTAGTTTTAGAAGTTATACACCTGAGATATTTTAATATTATTTTAATCCACCTCCAAGCCAACCAATCACAACTCACCTTACACCCCCAAGGCACTTCAAGGCTGGTCATTTACTCCCTTTGGCCGAAATTGAAAGGAAAGAAAAGAGAGAAAACTTCATGAACACTTAATCTTCAAAGCTTGATTTCTACTGAACTAAAGCTCCAATCAATATTCCAATCAAACCAAAATGATCCTCTCTTCTTTCTCTACATGATCATATGACTTATCAAGGCTGTTATCAAGGTGAGTTGGCTGCACCATCTCCCTTTTTCTTCGGTTTCAAGGAAACATGCTTAAACATGTATTTTCTTGATGTTCTTCCTTAGGAATCATGCTTAACTTGACTTAAGGGCCAAGAAATGTTATATTCCAGCAAGTATAAGGTGAGATATACGTTCCTAACTTTCTGAGAGAGATTTGGTCAGTTGAGGGTTTGTGAATTTAAAGTTGTTCTTGATGTGATTTTGGAGGAAAAAGTGCTCAAGGACCACCTAAGGACATAACCAAATTTGGAGCAGCAAAACCAGGTAGGGTTTGACATAATTAATCTTGATTGATTGTGTTTGATTGTGTGATTATGATATGGTTTGGCTATGCTTGAAATTGATGATTTACATGAGTGATTCTTGTTGAATTTTTGGTTAAAATTTGATGAAATTTGATGATATTTAACTTTGAATTTATGGTCTTCATGGCTGCTGGAAAAACGAAACCTTAGGCCCTAAATTGGGTTCAATTTGTGTTAAAATCATGCAGAAAATATGGATTTTAGTGGCTGGAAATTTATTCTGAATAAATCAGTTGCTGAAAAGATTGAAAAACGGGTGAAAACAGAGAAAGAGGGTTATTTGGTAATTTCCAAAAGTTAGGGTGGTTAAAGTAGAAATATTAAAAGTTACAGGTGGTAAAAAGTGAATTTAAAAGGTTAAAAGTTAAAGAGGGTAATTTTTGAAAATTTAATGATAAAATAATAAATAATAATAAAACATTAAATAATAATATTTAATTAAAAATAATATTTTAATAAAAATAATAAAATAATGGGAAAAAGGCAGTTTTCTGTAAAAGCTTTAGAAAGACAACTTTAAGCACATAATCTCATAATTACCTTCATAAAACACTTAGGGAGTGGTAATAACATTTTAGTGAGGCAAAGATAAATGAAAGCTAGGAAGTTAAAGAAAATATAAAAAACAAAGAAAATTCTGTAAAGTTTTAATGACAGAAAAATAGACAGAGATTAGTAAACGAACTAGGGCAACATAGTTAGTCCTTGAATTGCGACTAGGATTAGGTATTATATAAAAAGTTAAACTGTTTCAGTATAGACTTAATGAACCTAACTTGGGACAGGCTAACTATTCATACCGAAATTTACACAAGCTTTAAATACATATGTTAAGCAGAGAAAAGAGAAATCAAAGTAGAGTAAAGAGCTGAAGAGAATATAATAACCAGAGTAGAGTAAAGAGTTCAAGAGAAAAAAGTAATCAGATAAGAGTAGAAAGACAAAGAGAAAAGAGTAATCTGATAAAGAGAAATGGTTTGAGTTAAGATGTTGTGAAAGTAAAAGTTGTAAAGTTTGTATTGTATGATTAAACAGAGAAAGAAAGAAGTACTGCATAAGAATGTGAAAGTGATGATGAATAATGAGAATGATAATGAATGATGATAATGAGAATGATTATATAAGAATCTGCTACTGAGAGGTAGTCAGATAGATGGTGGTACGACCACTAAGAGCGCTTCCCTGGCTTACTTAGCTATAATGCTATTCTGTAAGTCAGAGGACTCTTACAGAGGTATCGAGAAAACACAACTAGCATATACTCCTGTAAGTCAAAGGACTCTTACAGTGAGAGTGTGTGTGTGCTTCTGTAAGTCAAAGGACTCTTACAGTGAGTGTGTTGGGCAGATATAAGTTAACTAGCTCCGCCATGCAAGTCAAAGGACTCTTGCAGTAGGTTGCTAGTGCCGCCCTACAATTCAAAGGACTCTTGCAGTGGTTTGCCTCACAAGTCAAAGGACTCTTGCGAGGGGCATTGCCAACAGAGAAGCCTTACCTGGTCAGAGGACTCCGGATAACGTTGGGAGCGGGTATGTAACCGACAAATGAGCTCATTACCTGCACTAGGGCTAGACATGCATCATACTTGGTTGCGCATTTCCTCTGTTATGATTGTTGTTTGAATGTATGCTTTCTATGTTTTCATTCTATTCTCTGTGTCTGTGTTTTGTTTTCTTGATTTCTTTTGTTTGTGTTTTGCTTTCTGTTTTCTCTATTTTCTCTATTTATCTATTTCTTCTATTTACTGCTTCTCGGTATTCTGCTATTTGTCTACTAAACAAGATGGAATTAACGAACTTAACTAATAACCCTGGCCTTACTAAGAACTCCCCAGTTCTTACCCATTCTCTCTCCCTTCCCCCTTCAGATGGAAGTAGGAGTACACTTCCGTAATCTACTGATGACCATCTCGCAGAAAGGATTCTGCTCTAGGTAGTCTTCTAAGTCTAGGGAGAATCTCGTTCTCTCTTTATATTTATATACTGTGAAACTAGCCAACGTCTGTACCCCGTTCGTATGCAGACTTTAGCCTAAATCCTGTGTACAAGACTCCTATTATGTGGCTACTTGATGGAGTACCAGTGGGACGTCATATGGCAATGTATGATCGTACAGAGGAGTAGTATATGACCTTCTACCTTTTGATTACGTTCCACCTGACTTGAGTTTTGAAGATTTAGAATGTACTTTTCCTCGCTTTAGTAGTCTAGAGGGACTAGGTGGGTATAGAGTCTAAACTAGCCTGGGTGCTAGCTTAGGGGCTTCTTGAATAGGTCAAGGCCTGGGATGTTATATATATATATATATATATATATATATATATAATATATAATATATATATATATATATTATATATATAGCTATATCTAAGGGTGTTCTAACTAAAAGCTTATACTCTAATGAAGGCTGAATCACTGAATGTTGTCAACTACTTATGATGTATGTATGTGTGGTTGTTTATAACCATTTTATCTTTTATTCTTTGTGAATTGATTATGAATGATTCTCTTTATTAACCCAAACGTTTTCAAAAAAAAAAATTACCTCTCAAAATAACTACGCTCTTAACAACGATTCAGGCTCATATAATAAATAATAGATAATAATTAGGAAGACAAGTTGGTAGCGCTCAATTTCTGGTATGATCTAGACATACTGAAAATTGGGTCGTTATAGGGAGCAAATACATTGTATGCTTGGAGCAAAAAGAAAATAAACAAGCATTTAATTGAGGAAGTTTGCATAGTGGTGTGGTATGATTAAAAAAATAAGCCAGGTGCGTATTCCAATTATGTGCGCGGTTAGAATACACACAACAGCCGGTTAAAATAGCATCCACACAATCAAAAAGTAAGCATGAGTTCCTCAATTAAATGCCCTAAGATGGAAGTAATAGATGAGCATCAATTAAAGACAAGCAAGCTTAGGCAATTACAACAAGAGTGTATTAAATTTAGGGAATATTGGATATTGAAGGTGTGCAAGTGGAAGCGCAAGATTGATATAAAATAGCACAACAAAAAATAACCAATTCAATGATGAAGAGAAACTACTTATTCATCCTCAAGAATAAGGAAATAATCACATGAGAAGGTGCTTGTTACAAAAAGTGACAAGCTTGATGAGAATCAAGTCAAGTCGACTAAAAAAAATGCAAAGCATTAAAAAGAAACAAGACCGTGTGATGTGATTATATTGGTTTAAAAACCATGATGAACAAGTAATTCAATTCAATTCACTAAATTCAATATGCACTTGTTCAAAGTTTCACTAAACAAGAAATCAAATGTCAATTTTCATACCGATTTGGTGCTAGCAACACAAAGCAATAACAAGTACATTATTGAAGTTTCAAACCAAAATAACATCATAATCATTCAAAAGTGCACAATTCTTGCTTAGAATGCCAAACAAGGATATAGTCAAACACATATGGTAGCTACAACACATGCATTAAATAAAAAGTTCATTCAGGCATTATATCCAACACATGGTATGTGGTGCACATATTCATCAAATTCAAGAAAAAATTCAAACATCAAAAACCCATAATTCAAAAATTGAACACTTGCAAAGCAACAAACAAACAGTTAAGCAAAAGATAAGCTAGATTATCAAAGTTATATAGAAGAAAGTGAAAATTAAGTAAGAAAATAAACAAAACAAAGAAGAGGAAAGAGAGAAGAAGAAGAAGAAGAAAGAAAAATAAACAAATAAGAAGAGGAAGGAGGAGAGAGGTGGTGGCGGTGCTTTGGCAGTGTTGGCGGCGGCAAGACAGCAACAGTGGTGGTTGTCGAAAGAAGGGTCTGGGCTGGGGTAGGGGGCGTAGCAGCAAAGAAGAAGAAGAATGGAGCCACTGGCATGACAGGGCATCTGATGACAAGTCATCATATACCTATTTTTCTATGCTTTTTCATACAATAAATTGATGATTTGTGCTTAAATAGTGAATGCTTTTGTTCTTAAATGATCTATTTTCTTGATCTTTTAATTTTATAAATCTTGTAGGAAATAAGAAGAAAAAGAAGCAAAGAAGCACAAAATAAGCTAAAAAGGAGAAAAAAAGAGCTTTGGGGTACACTTTGAAGTTGGGGTACACTTTGGAGCCTTAGGCCACGCTTTTAAAAGCGTGGCCCATGACCAAATCAAAGGAGGAAGCAACCAGCATGCACACTGCCCTGCTCTTGCCAAGGGCAGGGCAATATCGTGATGCAAAGTGAGGTTGGAAGCAAATTTTCGCTAAGTTAAAATCTGGGCGTTCACAGCATGACCATGCCTACTTCAAAGGGCTATAACTTGAGCTACAGACGTTCGATTGATGTGCTTTCAGTTGCGTTGGAAAGCTGACATTTAGATATTTCCAATGATATATAGCAATCCATATTTGGCGTACAATTGAGGCATGAGTGAAAGGCATCTTTAAGGGCCAAAAATAAGCGAAAATAAACCAAAATGCTTCCACCAAGGCTCGAAGAGGGAGACACAAGGAAACCAAGGAAATGCAGCCCTCAAGGAGAGGAGACTGCTCTCTTGGAGGGCAGTATCGTGCTCTCTCCCAAAGAAAATGTAAAAAAATTTGAGTGGAGTGCTTTCACCAAGGCTTGAACTTGGGAACTCCTCTTGGAAGCACCATTGCGTCGCCCACATGGAGGGCAGAGCAACATTCCTTGGGCGCAAGGCACGCATCATGACACGGCCCAGGGAAGCATGTCACGCACAATTTGGCACGGTCAAGGGGCTTGGTGCGTACAACACGCACGAGCAGGATCCCCACACAAGGCTTCACTGCTCTGCTCTCCACAAGAGCAGAGCAGCCTCCTGGGATCAAAAACTCATGGGCCAAAATTCTACCAAAATTCCATTTAAATTCAATTCCACTCCAAATTGAATCAAGGCCAACCAAACCCATTTCTCCTCAAATCCAAAGCAAGCAAAGCCCACATCATCACTCAAAGGCACATGGATCAATTAAATTAGGATTTTCATTTTTGTAATTTGTTTTAATTTCATTTTCATTTTTCAGTTTGTAAAGCCTATATAAAGGCATCAATTGGAGCTGGATGAAAAAGAAGGAAGCTAGCTCCATTAGGGAGTAGTAGTAGTAGAAAGCTCTCTCTCTTTTAGTTTTCATTTCTGTTTTGAAACTTGGGTGGAGATTGGAAGGAATTCTGTTTTCATTCTCCATATGCAACTTCTCTTGTTCTTCTTCTGCAAACTTTCAAGTGAATTGTGATTTGAATCAAAGTTTTCTTCATTGCTTTCATCTTTAATTTTCCTACATCTTGTTTGCTGTTGGATCAAGGAAGGAATTGAGATCTAGACTTGTTTTCTAGTCTCCTCCACCCCTGAGATCTTCAACTTTCCTTTAGCTATTGAAATTGAGCTGCATTTTACTTTCTGTTTCGGTCCTCTTCAATTTTCTTTCTGTTTTGATCTTGAGAGCAAGTGAGCTCTTGGCTTCCTTTCTGTCTTTACTATTTCATTGAAATTGTTAGTTTCACTTTGAGATTTGAGAAATGATCTATGTCTCTTTGTTGCATCTCATTGCTCCCAATTTAATTTCCTGCACTTGTGTTCTTCTGTAATTTACATTTAAGCTACTGTGACCTTGAATTTACTTTTCCTGCAATTTAATTTCCTTGCAATTGTTCTAAGCTTTGATCTACTGCTTTCATTTAATTTCCCTGTACCCACTCCCTTTTACATTTCCTGCAATTTACATTTCTTGTCATTTAAGATTCTGTTAATTTACATTTCTTGCTCTTTAAGTTTCTGCCCATTTTTACTTTCTGCACTTTAAATTCATTGCAATTTTACTTTCTGATGATCAACTACACACAATTCACTCAATCTTAGCTTGACTAAACTAATCACCTACTAAAGTTGCTTGATCCATTAATCTCTGTGGGATCAACCTCACTCTAAGTGAGTTATTACTACTTGATGCGACCCGGTACACTTGCCGGTTGGATTTGTGTGTTGGAAAATTCGTTTTCCGCAAAAACACCATCAAGTTTTTGGCGCCGTTGCCGGGGATTGATTAGACCAATAATGATTAAGTGGGTGAGAAGTCTAGGTCAAGCATTTTCTTTATTTTTGTTCTCTGTTCTAAGTTGAAACCAAGATGTTTGAGTTTAGGGTTTAGTCTAGATCAAGCATTTTCTTTATTTTTGTTCTCTGTTCTAAGTTGAAACCAAGGTGTTTGAGTTATTGCCTCACTAAGAAATTCTATCTCTGTGACATGAATTTCAATTTTCATTGATGTTGCATTTTACAAAATACAAATGGAGTTCAACTCATCTTATGGTCAAACAAAATTTTATGGGATATTGCCCACCATCACCACCCTCTAATGGTGGCTGGGAATATCACCAAGAATTAACAGAGTCTGAGTACTCTAATCCATGGAGAAATGCTTCAAAAACCACAAGATGAACAAGAAAATCATATGGGATATTTCTCACCACCACAAAATGATTCAAGTCATAATTCCAATGGTGGCTGGGAAAGGAATTCTAATGCTCCATATGATATTCATCCAAAGATATCATCACTTGACCATGCTTCAAGAAAAAGCCCCTTTCAAAACTTACCAGTCACACAAACTTCCAATAGCCAAAGAATCTCAAAGCTTGAGTCCATGCTCAAAAGATTTGCGGAGGAGAAAGAGAAGTACCAGAAAGAACAAGAGAACTCCCTCAAAAATATGGAAGTGCAGTTAGGCCAATTGTCGAAAGCATGGAAGGAGAAAATGGAAAAACAAAACAAAAGGTTCCTGTGTCAAGTGAAATTGCAATAAAAGATGAGGGACATGAGCCAAGGATTTTACATTCACAAACGCTACTTGAGGTGACAAAGGAACATGAACATTCACAACCCTCACAAACTTCCCTTGAATCTGTGATTGAAAAATATGAAGAGGAACTGAAAAAATCTTGGGAAGAACAACAAACCTCCTCCATAAAAGAACTATTAAGTCAAATGTTGGGTGCAAAGAAAGGAGTGGAGGAGCAAGAAAGTGAGGAAGTCATTCCAGAAAATTTACACTCAAGTGAAGCAGAGAAGTATATAGAAGAAAAGCTCATGGAACCACCAATTCAAAAAGCTCTGGATGAATACGAAACTCCAATAATCACACAGCAACCAAGTCTTGAATCCAAAAGAGTGAAGGCAACTAGCAAGAACACCAATTCTGTCCCTAATCCAACAAGCAAGATCAATCAAGCCATTTGCAAAATGAAGCTTGCTGAGGAAAAGCCAAGACAAGGGACACTATCAAAAAGCTCTGGATGAATACGAAACTCCAATAATCACACAGCAACCAAGTCTTGAATCCAAAAGAGTGAAGGCAACTAGCAAGAACACCAATTCTGTCCCTAATCCAACAAGCAAGATCAATCAAGCCATTTGCAAAATGAAGCTTGCTGAGGAAAAGCCAAGACAAGGGACACTAGCTGAATCTTTCCCTCCTTTGAGGTCATTCCTCTTAACAAACTGGAAGAAGAGGAAGAAAGTGAAGAACAATATGTCAAGCTAATGACACTAAAAGAGCGCTTGTTGGGAGGCAACCCAACCTTAGGTAACATTTCATTTCTCTGCTTGGTTTATTCTCTTTCTTTGCTGTGTTTAAATTTCAATAAATTGGCATATGATCACATTCTAAGTTTGGTGTTGCCTTGCAACAAATTGTTTTCAATCCCTTTTGGATGATTGCATCAATTCTACATGGAAGTGTCACACTAAGATTCTAAGTTTGGTGTGCCACTTAATTTTCTATGCAATAAATCCAGCAACATCACTTGTCTGCATAATCATATTGCCTTTTACAGTGTTATTTTTCTTCTTAGATGGATAATTTTTGTTTTCTCTTTGTTTCATTTATTTACTTGTTTTTAATGTTTTCTTTCATTAACTGTTTTTTTTAATACATCACCAAGACATCCTTATTCATGACAGACTCTTCATTTGGTGATTGTATTCAACATATAACAGTTTCTTTTGTTTAGTTTTAGTTCAAATAAATTGACATATGGTTGCATTCTAAGTTTGGTGTTGCTATGCAACAAAATTTGGTTCTAATTCTTACAAGATACTTGCATTAATTCCAAGTGAAAGTGTCACACTAAGTTTGGTGTGCCACTTATCTTTTATGCAATGTATTATGCACACCTTCTTATCTATGCAATCAAAATGTCTCTGTCTCTTGTGCCTTGATTGTTATCTTTAATTTTGCTTGCTTAAAACACATGTGCTACTAACATTTCATTGTATGAGACATTCATGATCCATCTTAGCCCCATAGCCATTATTCTAATTGATGCTTGAGGATGAGCAAGCATTCTGAGTTTGGCAAGGGAAAGGGAAGAATAAGAGGAAAATGACAACAATAAAGAAGATGGACTACAAGGTTGTAAAGTTCATTTTCTTCTCCTTTGTTTCCAGTACTTTTAATTGCATGATTGTCTTTATATTCTCTGTATGCATGTGTGGTATGAATAAAGCATAGCTTGAATTTTGATTTGTAACATGTTGCTGTGGCATTATAACTACCAACTTGAATTCTGTGAGTTCAAAAGCAGTAAAGCATCATGATCATAAACAAACAAGGAATTAAAGAAGAGTTTAGCATGTGCATACAAGTATTGGAAAGCTAGTATGATTGATTGTTGCTCAATTGCATTGGATTTTATTTAATTGAAGTTTTTCATCTAGTACATTTTGTGAAATATTTTGAAATCATGAAAACCTTGAAGAAGCAAATACAATTAAAGCAAGAAAAGAAAAAGGGAAAGAATGAGAAAGCTGAAGGCTCTGAGTACCAATGGCAATTTATTTGTTAAGTGCTTGTGGTGTTTATGTATCAAGCTAAATGCTTGAAAACAAAACACTTAGAAGTCAAGGCTAGGCTCAAGTGCAAAAGCACTCCCTCAAAGCTCAAGGTTCTGAGCATCAATGATTAGAGAGTCAAGAAAAGAAAAAAAAATGATGAGCTTAATGAAGTCCTCTAATTAAATGCTTGTGGTGCTTATGTATCAAGTGGTAATACTTGAAAACAAAGTATTTAGAAGTCGTAGCTTTGTTATTAACTCATGGGGAAAGGCACCCAAAAGGAGAAGCTAAAAAAAAATCAAAAGCTTGTTTCAAGGAAGAATTATAAGAAAAAGATTTCATAAATTGAGCTAGATAGAAGCATCAATCATTTACATTTCTTTTGTGATTGAAGCATGCATAGAAAACTAGCTTACCATGAACATTGAGTTGCTATTCTTCTTACCTTGGGTTGTCAATCTTTATTGCATGATTCTTTTCTTGCTTGGGGACAAGCAAGGTTTAAGTTTGGTGTTGTGATGACAAGTCATCATATACCTATTTTTCTATGCTTTTTCATACAATAAATTGATGATTTGTGCTTAAATAGTGAATGCTTTTGTGCTTAAATGATATATTTTCTTGATATTTTAATTTTATAAATCTTGTAGGAAATAAGAAGAAAAAGAAGCAAAGAAGCACAAAATAAGCTAAAAAGGAGAAAAAAAGAGCTTTGGGGTACACTTTGGAGCCTTAGGCCACGCTTTTAAAAGCGTGGCCTATGACAAAATCAAAGGAGGAAGCAACCAGCATGCACACTGCCCTGCTCTTGCCAAGGGCAGGGCAATATCGTGATGCAAAGTGAGGTTGGAAGCAAATTTTCGCTAAGTTAAAATCTGGGCGTTCACAGCATGACCATGCCTACTTTAATGGGCTATAACTTGAGCTATAGACGCCCGATTGATGTGCTTTCAGTTGCGTTGGAAAGCTGACATTCAGAGCTTTCTAACGATATATAGAAATCCATATTTGGGTACAATTAAGGCATGAGTGAAAGGCATCTTTAAGGGCCAAAAATAAGCAAAAATAAACCAAAATGCTTCCACCAAGGCTCGAAGAGGGTGACACAAGGAAACCAAGGAAATGCTGCCCTTAAGGAGAGCAGACTGCTCTCTTGGAGGGCAATATCGTGCTCTCTCCCAAAGAAAATGTAAGAAAATTTGAGTGGAGTGCTTTCACCAAGGCTTGAACTTGGGAACTCCTCTTGGAAGCACCATTGCACTGCCCACAAGGAGGGCAGAGCAACATTCCTTGGGCGCAAGGCACGCATCATGACACGGCCTAGGGAAGCATGTCACACACAATTTGACACGGTCAAGGGGCTTGGTGCATACAACACACACGAGCAGGATCCCCACACAAGGCTTCACTGCTCTGCTCTCCACAAGAGCAGAGCAGCCTCCTGGGAGCAAACACTCATGGGCCAAAATTCAACCAAAATTCCATTTAAATTCAATTCCCCTCCAAATTGAATCAAGTCCAACCAAACCCATTTCTCCTCAAATCCAAAGCAAGCAAAGCCCACATCATCACTCAAAGGCACATGGATCAATTAAATTAGGATTTTCATTTTTGTAATTTGTTTTAATTTCAGTTTCGTTTTTCAGTTTGTAAAGCCTATATAAAGGCATCAATTGGAGCTGGATGAAAAAGAAGGAAGCTAGCTTCATTAGGGAGTAGTAGTAGTAGAAAGCTCTCTCTCTTTTAGTTTTCATTTCTGTTTTGAATCTTGGGTGGAGATTGGAAGGAATTCTGTTTTCATTCTCCATCTGCAACTTCTCTTGTTCTTCTTCTGCAAACTTTCAAGTGAATTGTGATTTGAATCAAAGTTTTCTTCGTTGCTTTCATCTTTAATTTTCCTGCATCTTGTTTGCTGTTGGATCAAGGAAGGGATTGAGATCTAGACTTGTTTTCTAGTCTCCTCCACCCCTGAGATCTTCAACTTTCCTTTAGCTATTGAAATTGAGCTGCATTTTACTTTCTATTTCATTCCTCTTCAATTTCCTTTCTGTTTTGATCTTGAGAGCAAGTGAACTCTTGGCTTCCTTTCTATTTTTACTATTTCATTGAAATTGTTAGTTTCACTTTGAGATTTGAGAAATGATCTATGTCTCTTTGTTGCATCTCATTGCTCCCAATTTAATTTCCTGCACTTGTGTTCTTCTGCAATTTACATTTAAGCTACTGTGACCTTGAATTTACTTTTCCTGCAATTTAATTTCCTTGCAATTGTTCTAAGCTTTGATCTACTACTTTGATTTAATTTCCCTGCACCCACTCCCTTTTACATTTCCTGCAATTTACATTTCTTGTCATTTAAGATTCCGTTAATTTACATTTCTTGCTATTTAAGTTTCTATCCATTTTTACTTTCTGCACTTTAAATTCATTGCAATTTTACTTTCTGATGATCAACTTCACACAATTCACTCAATGTTAGCTTGACTAAACTAATCACCCACTAAAGTTGCTTGATCCATCAATCCCTGTGGGATCGACCTCACTCTTGTGAGTTATTACTACTTCATGCGACCCGGTACACTTGCCGGTTGGATTTGTGTGTTGGAAATTTATTTTTCCATAAAAACACCATCAGCATCCTTCCTGATTAACGCTTAGAATGGGACCTGTGCACACGCACAAGGACGTGTGCGCACGCACACAAGGGACAAGAAAGGGTTTGCACCCGCACAGGGTGTGCGAGCGCTCTGGCCAGGAAGGGTGTCAAGAAGTGTGCGCACGCACAGTAGACACATCTTTTTTGAAACGGGGCAAAAGGACCATGTGTGCGTACGCACAAAGTGGCGTGCATTCACACAGATTGAAAATGTGCTGGGGAGCACTTACACAGGGGGTGTGCGAGCACTATGAACAAAGCCTGTGACAACAAGTGTGCGTACGCACAGGGTCCCAAAAGAAGTACATTAAGCTCTCAAGCAACCTCAAGTAAGCAATTGGGGCCCAAGATGGTTGGTTGTAGAATTGTATGTCTGGATCCCACACTTTGGTTTCTCTATCATCCTCTTGTTGATTCTTGCTCTTGCACTTGGATAAACAACCTCCCAAATTTCCTTTGAAGCACCCAATTGAATATTGGAATCCTCCTAATTGAACCTTGCACCACTTATACCTTGAATTCCATTGGCAACTAACATCCAATCTGTTCCGAGGGTTACCTGAAACGTGTAGCTCGGTCGTCTGGCAAGACCCGAGGTAGGGGTTCCGTGACCCGAGCTGGGTGTGCTGAGCGGCGGGGGGTTGTACCTGCAATGACACTCCGATGCTTAAGTTAGCATGGGTCCAAGCAGATATTGAGTAGAATTAGAGTATGAGTTATACCTGGGTGCTCCAGTGTATTTATAGTGGTTGGTCGTGATCTTCCCTGGATAAGATATTCTTATCTTATCTTATCTTTGGGAGTCTTATCTCTATCTTTGTGGAACCGCCTTTCCTAGGCCTTTTTCGGCCTTTAGGTTTTGGGCTTCGTTCCTTTTGATGGGCCTTCTTCTTTATTTGTCCGAGGTCCGACCTTAGGCGTGGGCCTTTGGGACGAGGTCGGACCTTCTGTGAACTTCCCGAGTTTGGAGAGCTCGGTCAGGGTATGAACAGTGCCCCTGTCCGAGTTCGTCCTTTTGAGAGGTCGAGCTCGGGCATAGTCGTCTTTTCAAAATTTTGAAAATGGCCGTTTCAGCATTTATTGCTTTTTACCGTTTCTCCTCGATTTCCGTTCGGGCTCTGCGAAGGCATTATTTATTTGCCCCTTTCCTCATTTTCTTTGTTTATTCTGTTCCCTTTTCCTTTTTCTGGGTTTTTCGCCACCTCTCTTTCGAGCATCTTCCTTCTTTCTCTCTGTTCTTCTTGCATCGGAGCTCGTCGTCTTCTTCCTTTCTTCCAGGTTTGTTTCTCGTCTTTACTTTCGCTGTGCACATATGCTTTTGTTTCTTTTTCTTCTATGCTGGGGTTGCCCCGAAGAGAGGCGCCGCCATTGCTTTGGTTGTTTGTATGTGGGGGGGGCTCTTTTTCTTGGTACTTTGTTTTCGGGTTACTGCATTTTTCTTCTAAAAGAACTTTTGTTTTCTTGCTTCTGCTGAATGGGTTTTTTGCTGTCTGCCTATTATGTGATTTTTGGCTTGCTGTTGTATTCTTCTTTGTAGGCAAGATTTTTATGTCTCGAAAGGTGTTTCAAGCATGTCGACCAAGATTCCGAGTGGTCTTGGTTGGGTAGTGTTCCTCTAAGGTCCCTTCTGTTGTAGATTCTGAGTATCTAGTTAGGTTCCGTAGGGAGTGTAGTATTTGTGAGAACAGGGAGTCTGAGCGGGATTATGAGCTAGTAGCCCCGGAGTCCGAGGAGAGAGTGTGCTTCCCGCCTTTAGAAAGTTCCGAGAAGCTATTTTTTATGCTTACGATTGTTTTTTCTCTAAGCTGGGTGTACGACTTCCTTTTACCGACTTAGAGTCCGAGGTCCTTTGGTCTTGTAACCTTGCCCCTACGCAACTCCATCCAAATTCTTGGGCGTTTTTAAAGCTGTTTCAACTTTTTGTGTCAGTTTTTGGGCGTCTCCCCTTCTGTTTCTCTTTTTTCCTATCTGTTCGTGTTGACGAAGCCGGGTCGGGTGTTGGGAAGGTGTCCTGGGTCTCTTTTAGGGCTAACCAGGGAAAGAAGTTTTGTACCTTGTATGATGAGTCGTTTCATGATTTCAAGAACTACTATTTCAAGGTCCGGGCTGCTGGAGATGTCCGACCTTTCTTTCTAGATGAGAGTGGGGAGCCTTCTTTTCCTCTTTGTTGGCAGGAGAATGTAGTGTCGGTGAAGTATACTTTTGAGAGTCTAGATGAGGTGGAGCAGGCTTTTGTGGGTGTGTTGAGCAGTTTATGGGGTCGGGCACCTCACTTGGATTCGAAGAAAATGTTGGGAGATCCAAGCCTTCTCCGTTCCGAGTTAGGTAGTTCCCGACCTCTTTGAGATTTCATCTTAGTATTTTGGCTTCGTTTTGGAGGTTTTTCTGTTGTGATAATCCCTTTCTTTTGTTTCTGCAGAGATGTCTTCTCAGGCTGATTCCATGAAGTTCCTTCGTCGGTCGAAGAAGTCTGCGGCTGCTCGGAATATCGAGGCTGCGTGGGTGTTCAGACTCGGTCGAAGACCATTCCGACTCCTCAGTTCCGAGCTATAACTCAAGATCCTCCGACCTCCGGACCCGGTCACCTTTCCCCGTCTTCGACCTCGGGTCCTCCCCCCAAGAAACAGAAGACCTCTCAAGAGCTTGCCGGTTTCAATGATAAGGATTTTGACGCTCTTGGTTGGATTGAGCAGCACATTCTCCCCCAGACCTTTATTTCTACTGATGATGCGTCTATGGAGCATCACTTTCAGTATATGGCGCGGAGCTGTGTTCGGATGGCTAGTCTTCATGCCGCTATTGCTCGGGAGTTCAAGAAAGCTCCCCTTGGGGCGACCAGCTCCCGACTTGAGAAGGCACGGTCCGCTTGATAAGATTAGTCAACTGAAGGCTGCCAGGATTACTGAGCTGGAGGCCCTTTGGAGGAAGAGAAAAACTAGGGCCACCGCGGCTGTGGCGGCGGCGAAGACATCTGAGGAGATGGCGAGGGTGGCGACGGAGAACTATACTAAGCTGTATGCCGAGCTTGTGGAGACGAAGGAGAAGTTGCAGTCTGCTCGGGATGATCTTTACGAGCTGGAAGATAATGTGGCCAAGGGTATGGATGCTATGTTTGTGAATTTGAGGATCAGGTCCGGGTTCTTGCTCCCGACCTGGATCTGAGCTTATTCAGTACGGAAACATTGTTGTGGAGGGAAAGATTGTTCCCTGCTCCTGCCGAGGATGAGGTTCCGGTGTCCGACCACAAGGCTCCGGTGTCCGACCCCGAGGTTCCGGTTGTGAACCCGACTTCACCTTTGGCTGAGGATAGATCTGGTGTGGAGGTTTCAAGCCGGGATGATGGTGCTGTCGATGCAGTCCCGATTTCGATGTTCCCTCCTCAGCCTTCTGTTGATGCGGATACCGGAAAGGACCTTGATCCTCTGTGATCTTTTTAGTGGTTTGCCCGGCCTGTGGGCTTTTGTTGGATGGCTTTTGTGAACACTTTGGTCACCTTTTGCTTTTATTTAGCCACTCGTGGTGACTTTGTTATGCGGTGTTTGTGTTTTGACCTCTCCGCTTTCGTGCTTTTTAGTTGTTTTTCGCTTTCGTGTTTTTAGTTGTTTTTCGGATAACAACTTTTTAGCTAGCGTTTTGACTTTATGTTTCCGCTTTCGTGCTTTTAGTTGTTTTTCGATAACAACTTTTTAGCTAGCGTTTGACTTTATGTCTCCGCTTTCGTGCTTTTTAGTTGTTTTTCGATAACAACTTTTTAGCTAGCGTTTTGACTTTATGTCTCCGCTTTCGTGCTTTTTAGTTGTTTTTTCGGATAACAACTTTTTAGCTAGCGTTTTGAAACTTCTTTCGATTTTGTTCTTTTCGCTTTGTACTTTTTAGTTGCTTTTTGTAAAGCAACTTTTTAGTAAGTGTTTTTTCGAAATCCTGGTTTGCCGTTTTAAGGCTTCTTTCTTGGCGAGCTTTTTCTCGGACATCGGTGCTTGAGTACCTCCTTTTTGTTAGGTCCGACTTTTGTCGTTGGTCGGTCCTTTTGAGTTATTTCTGTAATCTCTTTTTATTTGGCTTTTTGAGCCATTTTAGAGTTACTTTATAACTTTTCCCTTTGTTGGGTCCGACTCGTCGTTTGGTCGGCCTTTTTAAGTTATTTTTGTAACCTCTTTTTTATTTGGCTTTTCGAGCCATTTCAGAGTTACTTTATAACTTCTCACATTAATTTGAACCTCGTCGCTTTATCTTTGCCGACCTTGTATGGTCTCTTGGCAAATGATTTTTTTGCGTTTTGCCGAGCATAAATTAATGCGCCTTGGTGGGGTACTTTCTAGGATTTGCTTCATCATGAGGAAGAGAAATAGAGAAATTTGATTAGTATTAAAAAGAAGAATATTTACAAAGTGTTTACCCTTTAGGTCGGGTATCCTACTTAACCGGGTGTCTCATTAAAAAACCCTTGTAGGGAAAAAGAGTACACCTCGGGTTAGTTTTTCTAGCTGTAGTACCGTCTTAGATTACAGGCGTGCCAGGTCCTGGGCAGCTCATTGCCTTCTAGGTCGGATATTTTGTAGTAGCCTGTCCCTAAGACTTCTATTACCTTGTAGGGCCCTTTCCAATTTGCGGCTAGCTTTCCTTCTCCCGACTTTTGTGTTCCGATGTCATTTCGGATTAGAATCAGGTCGTGACTGGAGAAGCTTCGCTTTATTACCTTTTGATTGTATCTGAGGGCCGTTCGCCGTTTTAAGGCTTCTTCTCGGATTCGGGCTCTTTCTCGGACCTCGGGGAGGAGGTCGAGTTCTTCCCTTTGTGCCTGTGGGTTGCCTCTTTCGTTGTAGAAGATGACTCTGGGCGACCCTTCATCTATTTCGATAGGAATCATCGCCTCCATGCCGTAAGCTAGCCGGAATGGGGATTCTCCCGTTGTAGAGTGCGGGGTTGTCCGATATGCCCATAGTACCTGGGGGAGTTCGTCGGCCCATGCCCCTTTGGCCTCTTGGAGTCTTCGCTTTAACCCGGCCAAGATGACTTTATTTGCAGCCTCTGCTTGTCCATTGGCTTGTGGGTGCTCGACCGATGTGAATTGCTGTTTGATTTTTAGTTCGGCCACCAAGTTCTGAAAACTTGTGTCCGTGAACTGTGTTCCATTGTCTGTTGTGATGGAGTAGGGGACTCCGAACCTCGTGACGATGTTTTTGTATAGGAATTTACGGCTTTTCCGAGCCGTAATAGTGGCTAAGGGTTCGGCTTCGATCCACTTTGTGAAGTAGTCGACCCCTACTATGAGGTATTTGACTTGCCCCGGTCCTTGTGGAAACGGGCCGAGTAGGTCGAGTCCCCATTTGCGAAGGGCCATGGCGCAGTGATGCTGATAAGGTCTTCGGGCGGTGCCTTGTGAAAATTGGCGTGTTTTTGGCAGGGGGGGCATATTTTCACAAACTCTGTCGCGTCTCTTTGTAAGGTCGGCCAGTAGAACCCGGCCCTGACTACTTTCTTGGATAGTGCCCGAGCTCCGAGATGGTTCCCACACATGCCTTCGTGGACTTCTTCGAGGACGCCCTTTGTTTCTGAGGTCGGAACGCACCTAAGGAGGGGTTTGAGAATCCTCTTCTGTATAATACGTCGTGAATTAGCGTATAATTCTGGGCGTCCTTTGTAAGCCTTTTAGCTTCTTTTCTTTCTATGGGGAGAGTTCCTGACTTCAGGTAGTTGAGTATGGGGTCATCCATCCTTGCTGTTGGTTGGATATATTTAACGTTTCTTCCTCTCTTAGCACGGAGGGAGATTGTAGGGTTTCTTGGAGAAGACTTCTGTTGTTGCCTCCGGGCTTGGTGCTAGCGAGCTTCGAGAGGGCGTCTGCCCGGGCATTTTGTTCCCGAGGTATGTGCTGGATTTGTATTTCCGGGAAGTGTCGTAATTGTGCCTGTGTTTGGTCCAGGTATTTTTCATAGTAGGGTCTTTGGCCTGGTAACTTCCATTTACTTGTGATGTGACGACCTGGGAGTCGCTGAAGATCGTGATTCTCTGGGCTCCGACCTCTTCGGCTAGCTTTAGTCCTGCTAGTAGGGCCTCGTATTCGGCTTGGTTGTTTGAAGCCTGGAACTCGAATTTTAAGGATAGCTCTATCCGTGTTCCTTGGTCGCTTTCGAGTATAACACCGGCTCCGCTTCCTGTTTTGTTTGAGGACCCGTCGACATACAGATTCCACGAGAGTGGGGTTCTCGGGGTCTCAGTATATTCTGCGATGAAGTCGGCTAGATATTGAGATTTTATGGCAGTCCGGGCTTCATAGTGGAGGTCGAACTCGGACAGTTCCACCGCCCATTGTAGGATTCGTCCTGCCATGTCTGTTTTTTGTAGGATGTGTCTCATGGGTTGGTTCGTCCGGACTTTGATGGTGTGGGCTTGAAAGTAGGGACGGAGCCTCCGAGCCGTGAATACTAGGGCGTAGGCGAATTTCTCTATTTTCTGATAGTTTAATTCGGCCCCTTGTAGTGCCTTGCTTACGAAGTATATGGGGTGTTGTCCTTGGTCATTTTCTCGTATTAATGCTGAAGCAACTGCCCGATGTCCGACCGAGAGGTATAATACGAGCTCTTCCCCTTTTAAAGGTCGGGTTAGGATTGGTGGCTGCCCGAGGAATTCCTTGAATTCTTGGAAGGCTTTTTCGCACTCCGGGGTCCATGAGAAGGGTTTCCCTTTCTTTAGGAGTGAGTAGAGAGGTAGTGATTTTATCGCTGATCCTGCCAAGAATCTTGATAGGGCGGCTAGCCTTCCATTTAGTTGTTGTACTTCTTTGACACACGTCGGGCTCTTCATTTTGAGTATCGCTTGGCATTTGTCCGGGTTTGCTTCGATGCCTCTTTGAGTCAGCATGAAGCCTAAGAACTTTCCGGCTTCTGCGGCGAAGGTGCACTTGGTCGGGTTAAGTCTCATGTTGTGTTTCCTGAGGGTGCCGAAGACACTTGTGAGGTCGGGAACCAAGTTTCTATCTTCTTGTGTCTTTACCAGCATATCGTCGACGTACACTTCTAGCTGTAGCCCGATGTGCTCTGAGAATACTTTGTTCATTAGCCTCTGGTAGGTTGCCCCGGCGTTCTTCAGCCCGAAGGGCATTACTACGTAGCAGTAGTTTGCCCTTGGGGTTATGAACGAGGTCTTTTCTTGGTCGGGTCCGTACATCGGGATTTGATTGTATCCCGAGTATGCATCCATGAAGGAGAGATATCTGTAGCCTGAGGCTGCGTCGACTAAGGCGTCGATGTTTGGTAGTGGATATGGGTCTTTGGGGCAGGCTTTGTTGAGATCCGTGTAATCGACGCACATCCTCCATTTTCCGTTGGGCTTTTTTACCAGGACCACGTTTGCGAGCCATAGGGGATATTTTACTTCCCTAATGAATCCTGCATCTAGCAGTGCTTGTACCTGTTCTTCTATTGCCTGCATGCGCTCGGGTCCGAGCTTCCGGCGTCTCTGTTGGACGGGTCTGGATCCCGGGTATACTGATAGCTTATGGCACATCAGGTCGGGACTTATGCCTGGCATGTCGGAGGCCTTCCAGGCGAAAAGGTCGGAATTCTCCCTTAAGAGGGTTATGAGTTCCTCCTTTAGGCCTGCTTCGAGGTTTGCTCCAATGTTTGTTACTTTTTCAGGTGTGTTCCCGATTTGGATCCTTTCGGTTTCTCCCTCTGGTTGTGGCCGAAGGTCTTCTCGGGTTTGAACTCGCCCGAGTTCTATTGTGTTGACTTCTTTCCCTTTTAGGCTTAGACTTTCGTTGTAGCATCGTCGTGCTAATTTTTGGTCGCCTTTTAGGGTGGCGATTCCCTTTGCGGTAGGGAACTTCATACAGAGGTGTGGGGTTGAGACCACAGCTGCCAGTCTGTTTAGGGTTGGTCGCCCAATGAGGGCATTGTATGCTGAGGTAACGTCGACTATAATGTAGTCGATGCTTAACGTTTTAGATTGCTCGCCTCTTCCGAAGGTAGTGTGTAGCGAGATGTATCCTAAGGGGTGGATCGGGGTGTCCCCTAGCCCAAATAGGTCGGAGGGATAGGCCTTTAGCTCTTTTTCTTCAAGTCTGAGCTTGTCGAAGGCCGCTTTGAACAGGATATCTGCTGAGCTTCCTTGGTCAATCAGGGTTCGATGTAAGTTGGCGTTTGCTAGGATAATGGTGATCACCATAGGATCGTCGTGGCCGGGTATTATCCCTTGAGCATTTTCTTGGGTAAATGAGATGGTTGGCAGCTCGGGCAGGGGATTGTCTTCTCGGATATGATAGATCTCTTTGAGGTGTCTTTTTCGCGAGGATCTGGATGTTCCTCCGCCTGCAAAACCTCCGTTTATCATGTGTATGTGCCTTTCAGGGGTTCGCAAGGTCTGTTCGGCCCGATCCTCGTTATCTCCCCTCCTTCTCTTTTTGGTCTCTTCTCCTTCATGATCTCTTGCGTGAAGGGATCATGGTTGTTTTCGGGGGTGGCGCTGCGTTCCGTCCGGTCTTTCAACTCGGCCTCTATCTTCCGCAGCTTTTCTTCTAACTCTCTGCGCTTGCGAGCTTCCCTTCTCAAATCTTGTTCAGTTTCTTTCTGCTTTTCTATGTCCTCTTCGAGTTGTTTCAGTCGGTTTTGCTGTGCCCGTACTGCTTCTAGAATTTCTAAGCTCTCTTCTTTTTCGGGATTTTGTGGATTTTTGTTTGGAAGTGGTGTCTTTGGGCAATTCTGTTTGTTTCCTCCTGGAGTGCGTGGTGATAGAGGGCTGTCCGGTCGTTCTCCGGTGTCAATTTCCTCTTTTTGTTCTGATGTAGCGTGGTTATTGTTGGGAGGGTCGTCCGCCATGGTAAAGGGATGACTTCCAGGGTCCCCGGCAACGGCGCCAATGTTCCGAGGGTTACCTGAAACGTGTAGCTCGGTCGTCTGGCAAGACCCGAGGTAGGGGTTCCGTGACCCGAGCTGGGTGTGCTGAGCGGCGGGGGGTTGTACCTGCAATGACACTCCGATGCTTAAGTTAGCATGGGTCCAAGCAGATATTGAGTAGAATTAGAGTATAAGTTATACCTGGGTGCTCCAGTGTATTTATAGTGGTTGGTCGTAATCTTCCCTGGATAAGATATTCTTATCTTATCTTATCTTTGGGAGTCTTATCTCTATCTTTGTGGAACCGCCTTTCCTAGGCCTTTTTCGGCCTTTAGGTTTTGGGCTTCGTTCCTTTTGATGGGCCTTCTTCTTTATTTGTCCGAGGTCCGACCTTAGGCGTGGGCCTTTGGGACGAGGTCGGACCTTCTGTGAACTTCCCGAGTTTGGAGAGCTCGGTCAGGGTATGAACACAATCCTTCACCATTTAACACTTCAAGAAGTACCTTAAGTTAGTGATCCATTTCCAAGAGAGTATATTGGTATGGCCTATGAAGCTCATGGAGGAAATTGTTACCCACTCAAATTGCCCTTAGATTGAAATCACCCTATTGGAATCTTGTATGAATACCTCCACTTCTTGGGTGATCACCTCTTCCTCACCACGCTTTTCAAGCTCTTCCCTATCTCTCTCAAACTCAAGAGGGGATGGTTCCTCAATATCATTGAGGGGATTGACAAGGTGGACAAAAAATCATTGATGATGGAATCCATCTTGATCAAACTCCTTCAATTCTTCATTTACCTCTTGTGGTTCACTTGTTTTACGTTCCTCCTCTTGTGACTCAAGCATCAATTCCACTCTTTCTATTTGAGACTCCATGTTCTCCTCCTCACTACACTCCTTAGTTGATCCTTCATCTTCCTCAAGTAGGGTGTCTTGAGTGCTTGAGTGTAGTAAGGCCAAGAGTTTCACCGCTTCGGCTATAGTAGCCATGAACTCCCATTGCTTCTTTCGGAACTCTCCTTGCTCTTGGAGAAAAGCTTGAAGATCTTATTATTCTTAGGGCAAGGGTTGGAGAACTTCGTATTGAGGTAAAGAAGAAGGTTCAATGGTGGGGAGAAAGGTGTATAGTTGGAAGGTGTGTCATGTAGGTGAGGGCATTGAGGTGGTGTGTAAGGAGGTGATGGTTCATACGGTTGGTGGCAAGGTGTATAGACATTTTGGTGTGGTGCTTGAAGGTTTGTTGTTTCAGGGTTGTGTAGGGGGTACTGATAAACCCCAATTTTGTGGTTTATCTTGTGCTTATTTTGGGGGATTTTATCACTTTTTCTCACATTTATTCAATGAAATAGCATGGTTTTGCAATTCTCCCTTGATTTGCGCTTAAATGTGAAAACATGCTTTTTAGGCCCTAAAATAGCTAAATTTAACTCACTTTAATTCCATTTGATGCCTTGATATATTTGTTGAGTGATTTCAGGTTCATAAGGCAAGTATTCGATGGAAGAAGTGAGGAGAAAAGCATGCAAAGTGGGAGAACTCATGAAGAAATAAAGGAACCATAAAGCTGTCAAGCTTGACCTCTTGGCACTCAATCGACCATAACTTGAGCTACAGAGGTCCAAATGAGGCAGTTCTAGTTGCGTTGGAAAGTTAACATCCGGAGTTTTGAAATGATATAAAATTTTCCATACGTTGCTTCGCATATAGGGGCGCACACGCACCATGTACGCGTGTGCGCCGATGCTGCTCGTGGCCCACTAAAGTGAAATCGCCCCTTGCGATTTCTGAAGCACTTTGGGCCCAACCCAACTCATTTCTAATGCTATTTCATGTAGAATACAAGCTTGGGCAAGGGGGGAACAATTTTTTGGTAGTATAGCATCATGTAGGTTAGTTTCTAGAGAGAGAAGTGATGAGCGGATAATTTATATGCTTTTTGGCATTGTTTTTAGGTAGTTTTTAGTATGATCTAGTTACTTTTAGGAATGATTTCATTAGTTTTTATGCTAAATTCATATTTCTGAACTTTCCTATGAGTTTGTGTGTTTTTCTATGATTTCAGGTATTTTCTGGCTGAAATTGAGGGACCTGAGCAAAACTCTGATAAGAAGGCTGACAAAGAACTGCTGATGTTGTTAGATTCTGACCTCCCTTTACTCGAAATAGCTTTTTGGGAGCTACAGAACTCCAAATGGTGCACTTTTAACGGTGTTGGAAAGTAGACATCCAGAGCTTTCCAACAATATATAATAGTCCATACTTTATTCGAGATTTGACAATGTAAACTAGCACTCAATTCCAGTTCCATGCTGCATTCTAGAGTCAAACGCCAGAAACACGTCACGAACCAGAGTTGAATGCCAAAAACACGTTACAACTTGGCGTTCAGCTTCAAGATAGGCCTCAGCTCGTGTAAAGATCAAGCTCAGCCTAAGCACACACCAAGTGGGCCCCGGAAGTGGATTTCTGTATCAATTACTTACTTCTGTAAACCCTAGTAGCTAGTCTAGTATAAATATGACTTTTTACTATTGTATTAGATATCTTTGGTCTCAATTTTATTTTATTGCTCATCTGAGGAGACTATTGATCACGTTTTGGGGGCTGGACATTCGGCCATGCCTGAACCTTCATCACTTATATATTTTTAACGGGGGAGTTTCTACACACCATAGATTAAGGGTGTGGAGGTCTGCTGTACCTCAAGTTTCAATGCAATTACTACTATTTTCTATTCAATTCCGCTTGTTCTTATTCTAAGATATTCGTTGCACTTCAACATGATGAATGTGATGATCCGTTACATTCATCATCATTTTCACCTATGAACGCGTGACTGACAACCACTTCCGTTCTTCCTTAGACTGGGCCGGCGCATATCTCTTTGATTCCTTAATCAGAATCTTTGTGGTATAAGCTAGAATTGATGGCGGCATTCATGGGAATACGGAAAGTCTAACATTGTCTGTGGTATTCCGAGTAGGATTCCAGGATTGAATGACTGTGGCGAGCTTCAAACTCGCGATTTTTGGGCGTGATGACAAACGCAAAAGAATCAAGGGATTCTATTCCAACATGATCGAGAACCGACAGATGATTAGCCGTGCTGTGACAGAGCATTTGGACCATTTTCACTGAGAGGATAGGATGTAGCCATTGACAATGGTGATGCCCTACATACAGCTTTCCATGGAAAGGAGTAAGAAGGATTGGATGAAAGCAGTAGGAAAGCAGAGATTCAGAAGGAACACAGCACCTCCATGCACTTATCTGAAATTCCTACCATTGAATTACATGAGTAACTCTATCTTTATTTTCTGTTTTATTTATTTACTCTTCGAAAACTCCATAACATTTATTATCCACCTAACTGAGATTTACAAGATGACCATAGCTTGCTTCATACCAACAATCTCTGTGGGATCGACCCTTACTCACGTAAGGTATTACTTGGACGACCCAGTGCACTTGCTGATTAGTTGTGCGGAGTTGTGACTAAGTGTGATTCACGTTTGAGAGTGCTACCAAGTCTTTGGAGCCATTGTTGATGATCACAATTTCGTGCACCAAGTTTTTGGCACTGTTGCCGGGTATTGTTCGAGTTTGAACAACTGACGGTTCATCTTGTTGCTCAGATTAGGTAATTTTCTTTTTATTTTCTTTTCAAACATTTTCAAAAATAAAAAAATAAAAAAATTCAAAATTTTTAAGAATGAATTCTAGAGTTTCATAAAGTATGTTGAAGCTTGGCTGGTTGTAAAGCCATGTCTAACTCAATTGGATTGAGGCTTCAAAACCATCAGCATAGAGGCAAGTTAATTGGAATATCAGTTGTTACATGCCTGATTTATATCTTCTAAAGCTGGTTGGCTATTAAGCCATGCCCAACCCTTGGATTGGAGCTTTAGGCTAATATTGAAAGATTTCTGGAATTCTTATAAAAATTTTGAATTTCTTATTTTATTTTTCCTATATGTTTTTTGAAAAATTAAAAGAAAATACAAAAAAATCATAAAATCATAAAAATCAAAAATATTTTGTGTTTCTTATTTGGGTCTTGAGTCAATTTATAAGTTTGGTGCCAATTGCATATTCATCTTGTTCTTACAATTTTCGAAAATTCATGCATCCATAGTGTTCTTCATGATCTTTAAGTTGTTCTTGGTAAGTCTTCTGTTTGATCTTGATGTTTTCTTGTTTTGTGTTTTTTATTGTTTTTCATGTGCATCTTTGCATTCATATTGTCTAAGCATTAAAGATTTCTAAGTTTGGTGTCTTGCATGTTTTCTTTGCATTCAAAATTTTTCAAAAATATGTTCTTGATGTTCATCATGATCTTCAAAGTGTTCTTGGTGTTCATCTTGACATTCATAGTGTTCTTGCATGCATCATGTGTTTTGATTCATAATTTTTATGTTGCGAGTCATTTTTGTTGTTTTTCTCTCTCATAATAAAAAAATTCAAAAAAAATATATCTTTTTCTTTTTTCTCTCAAAAAAATTCGAAATTTTGGGTTGACTTGGTCAAAATTTTTTTTTAAAATAAGTTGTTTTCTTGTTAGTCAAGTCAAAATTTCAATTTTAAAAATCTTATCTTTTCAAAACTTTTTCAAAAATTAAATATTTTTCATTTTTCTTATTAATTTTCGAAAATTCTTTAAAATATTTTTCAAAAATCTTTTTCTTAATTTTATCTTTATTTTCAAAAATTATGCTAACAATTAATATGATTGATTCAAAAAAATTTGAAGTTTGTTACTTTCTTGTTAAGAAAGGTTCAATCTTTAAATTCTAGAATCTTATCTTTTAGTTAGTAATTAATTTTAATTTTAAAAAAATTAAATCTTTTCCACCCATATCTTTTTAATCATATCTTTTTTAAAATTTTATCTTTTTCAAAAATTTGATTTTAAAATATCTTTTCTAACTTCTTATCTTTTTATCTTTTCAAATTTGATTTTCAAATCTTTTTCAACTAACTATTTGATTTTTTGTTTGTTTCTTATCTTTTTCAAAACCACCTAACTGCTTTTCTCTCTATAATTTTCGAAAATATCTCCCTCTTTTTTCAAAATCTTTTTTAATTAACTAATTGTTTTAAATTTTAATTTTAATTCTATCTCACCTTTAATTTTCGAAAATCATTAATTGCTTTTCAAAATTAATTTCAAAAATTTCTCCCTCTCTCATTTTTTCCTATTTATTTATTCATTTACTAACACTTCTCTTCACCTCTCTTCATCTCAAGTCACTATCCCTATCCTCACCCTTTTGTTTGGATTCTCCTTTCTTTATTCCCTTTCTTCTTCTACTAACCATAAGGAACCTCTTTACTGTGACATAGAGGATTCCTCTTCTCTTCTTTTCTTGTTCTCTTCTCTTTCATATGAGCAGGAACAAGGAAAAAGGCATTCTTGTTGAAGCTGACCCTGAACCTGAAAGGACTCTGAAGAGAAAACTAAGAGAAGCCAAATTACAACAATCCAGAGACAACCTTACTGAAATTTTCGAACAAGAGAAGGAGATGGCAGCCGAACCTAACAACAATAATGCAAGGAGGATGCTTGGTGATTATACTACACCTTCTTCCAAGTTTGATGGAAGAAGCATCTCAATTCCTACCATTGGAGCAAACAATTTTGAGCTGAAACCTCAATTAGTTGCTCTAATGCAACAGAACTGCAAGTTTTATGGACCACCATCAGAAGATCCTTACCAGTTCTTAACTGAGTTCTTATAGATCTGTGAGACTGTTAAGACTAATAGAGTAGATCCTGAAGTCTACAGGCTCATGCTTTTCCTTTTTGCTGTAAGAGACAGAGCTAGAGCATGGTTGGACTCTCAACCTAAAGATAGCCTGGACTCCTGGGATAAGCTGGTCACGACCTTCTTGGCTAAGTTCTTTCTTCCTCAAAAGCTGAGCAAGCTTAGAGTGGATGTTCAAACCTTCAAACAAAAAGATGGTGAATCCCTCTATGAAGCTTGGGAAAGATACAAGCAGATGACCAAAAGATGTCCTTCTGACATGTTTTCAGAATGGACCATGATAGATATATTCTATTATGGTCTATCTGAGTTCTCTAAAATGTCATTGGACCATTCTACAGGTGGATCCATTCACCTAAAGAAAACGCCTGTAGAAGCTCAAGAACTTATTGACATGATTGCAAATAACCAGTTCATGTATACTTCTGAGAGGAATTCCGTGAATAATGGGACGCCCCAAAGGAAGGGAGTTCTTGAAATTGATGCTCTGAATGCCATATTGGCTCAGAACAAAATGTTGACTCATCAAGTCAACATGATTTCTCAAAGTCTGAATGGATGACAAAATGCATCCAACAGTACTAAAGAGGCATCTTCTGAAGAAGAAGCTTATGATCCTGAGAACCCTGCAATAGCAGAGGTAAATTATATGGGTGAACCTTATGGAAACACCTATAATTCATCATGGAGAAATCATCCAAATTTCTCATGGAAGGATCAACAAAAGCCTCAACAAGGCTTTAATAATGGTGGAAGAAATAGGCTCAGCAACAGACAGAGAATTATGAACAGAGTAAGAAACTTACTGAAACTTCTCCTAGTACTCTCCCAAGCAATACTGAAGAGAATCCAAAAAGAGAGTGCAAGGCCATTGATATAATCAACATGGTTGAATGCAAGAAGGAGGGAGAGGACTCGAATCCCAATGAGGAAGATCTCATGGGACGTCTCTCAAGCAAGAAGGAGTTCCCTATTGAGGACCTAACGGAATCTGAGGCTCATATAGAGACCATAGAGATTCCATTAAACCTCCTTTTGCCATTCATGAGCTCTGAAAACTATTCTTCCTCTGAAGAGGATGAAGATGTAATTGGAGAGAAAGTTGCTCAACATCTAGGAGCTATCATGAAACTAAATGCCAAGTTAATTGGTAATGAGACTTGGAAAGGTGAACCTCCCTTACTCATTAGTGAACTAGATACCTGGATTCAGCAAACTTTACCTCAAAAGAGACAAGATCCTGGCAAATTTGTAATACCCTATACCATAGGCACCATAACCTTTGAGAAAGCTCTGTGTGACTTAGGGTCAGGCATAAATCTTATGCCACTCTCTGTAATGGAGAAACTGGGGATCATTGAGGTACAGCCTGCCTTATTCTCATTACAAATGGCAGACAAGTCAGTAAGACAAGCTTATGGATTGGTAGAGGACGTGTTGGTAAAGGTTGAAGGCCTTTACATCCCTGCTGATTTCATAATCTTAGACACTAGGAAGGAGGAGGATGAATGCATCATCCTTGGAAGACCCTTCCTAGCCACAGCAGGAGCTGTGATAGATGTTAACAGAGGAAAATTAGTCCTTCAATTGAATGGGGACTACCTTGTGTTTAAAACTCAAGGATCTTCTTTAACAATTGAGAGGAAGCATGAAAAGCTTCTCTCAGTACAGAGTCAAACAGAGCCCCCACAGTCAAACACTAAGTTTGGTGTGGGAGGCTACAACCAAACTCTAAGTTTGGTGTTGGACAATACAACATTGACCTGATCACCTGTGTGGCTCCATGAGAGCCCACTGTCAAGCTATTGACATTAAAGAAGCGCTTATTGGGAGGCAACCCAATTTTTATTTATCTAATTTTATTTTATTTTCATTGTTCTTTTATGTTTTATTAGGTTCATGATCATGTGGAGTCACGAAAAAAATATTAAAATTAAAAACAGAATCAAAAACCGCAGAAGAAAAATGACACCTTGGAGGAATGACTTACTGGCGTTTAAACGCCAGTAAGGAGCATCTGGCTGGCGTTCAACGCCAGAACAGAGCATGGATCTGGCGTTGAACGCCAAAAACAAGCAACAGCTTGGCGTTCAAACGCCAGGAATGCACCCTAAGGAGAGCTGGCGCTGAACGCCAGAAACAAGCATGGAACTGGCGTTCAACGCCAGAAACATGCTGCACATGGGCGTTGAACGCCCAGAACATGCATCACTTCAGAGTTTAAATGCCAGAATTGCATGCAAAGGCATTTTACATGCCTAATTGGTGCAGGGATGTAAATCCTTGACACCTCAGGATCTGTGGACCCCACAGGATCATCTCAGGATCTGTGGACCCCATAGGATCCCCACCTACCATATTCTCCCCTCTTCTCAACATTCATCCTCTCTTTCCAATAAACACTCTTCCTCAAAACCCTTCACCAATCACCTCAATCTCTCTTCCTAATTACCCCCCTTTACCACTCACATCCATCCACTCTTCCCCAAAAACCCCACCTTCCTTCAAAATTCAAATTTCTTTCCCACCCAAACCCACCCTAAATGACCGAACCTACTCCCTCTCCCCTCACTATATAAACCCCTCCATTCTCCTTAATTTTCACACAACACAACCCCCTCTTCTACACCATTCGCCGAATACACCTCCCTTACTCTCCTCCATATTTTCTCTTCTTCTTCTTCTTTTCTTTCTTCTCTTGCTCGAGGGCGAGCAATATTTTAAGTTTGGTGTGGTAAAAGCATAAGCTTTTTGTTTTTCCATTACCATTGATGGCACCTATGGCCGGAGAAACCTCTAGAAAAGGGAAAGAGAAGACCAAAGCTTCCACCTCCGAGTCATGGGAGATGGAAAGATTCATCTCCAAAGCCCATCAAGACCACTTCTATGATGTTATGGCCAAGAAGAAGGTGATCCCCGAGGTCCCTTTCAAGCTCAAGAAAAATGAGTATCCGGAGATCTGACATGAGATCCAAAGAAGAGGTTGGGAAGTTCTAACCAACCCCATTCAACAAGTCAGAATCTTAATGGTCCAAGAGTTCTATGCCAATGCATGGATCACTAGGAACCATGATCAAAGTATGAACTCGAATCCAAAGAACTATCTTACAATGGTTCGGGGAAAATACTTAGATTTTAGTCCGAAAAATGTGAGGTTGGCATTCAACTTGCCCATGATGCAAGGAGATGCACACCCCTACACAAGAAGGGTCAACTTTGATCAAAGGTTGGACCAAGTCCTTAGGGACATATGTGTTGAAGGAGCCCAATGGAAAAGAGACTCCAAAGGCAAGCCGGTTCAACTAAGAAGACTGGACCTCAAGCCTGTGGCTAGAGGATAGTTGGAGTTCATCCAACGTTCCATCATCCCCACTAGCAACCGATTTGAAGTTACTGTGGATCGGGCCATCATGATCCATAGCATCATGATTGGAGAGGAAGTAGAAATTCATGAAGTTATCTCCCTTAAATTCTACAAAATAGCTAATAAGCCCTCTACTTTGGCAAGGCTAGCTTTTCCTCATCTTATTTGCCATCTATGTTACTTAGCTGGAGTCATCATAGAAGGAGACATCCCGTTTGAGGAGGACAAGCCCATCACTAAGAAAAGGATGGAGCAAAAAAGAGAGCCCACTCATGGAACCCAAGAGACGCATGAGGAAGCTCATCACCAAGAAATCCCGGATATGCCTCAAGGGATGCACTTTCCTCCTAACAACTATTGGGAATAACTCAACACTTCTCTTGAAGATTTGAGTTACAATATGGATCAATTAAGGGTGGAATATCAAGAGCACTCCATCATTCTCCATGAAATTAGAGAAGATCAAAGAGCAATGAGGGAGGAGCAACAAAGGCAAGAAAGAGACATAGAAGAACTCAAGGACATCATTTGTTCTTCAATAAGAAAACGCCACCATCACTAAGGTGGACTCATTCCTTGTTCTTATTTTTCTGTTTTTCGTTTTTCTATGCTTATTATGTCATCTATATTTGTGTTTCTATTACATGATCATAAGTATTTAGTAACTATGTCTTAAGGCTATAAATAAATTCCATGAATCCTTCACCTCTCTTTAATGAAAAATGTTTCTAATTCAAAAGAACAAGAAGTACATGAATTTCAAAATTATCCTTGAATTTAGTTTAATTATATTGATGTGGTGACAATACTTTTTGTTTTCTGAATGAATGCTTGAACAATGCATAATTTTGATCTTGTTGTTTATGAATGTTAAAATTGTTGGCTCTTGAAAGAATGATGAACAAAGAAAATGCTATTGATAATCTGAAAAATCATGAAATTGATTCTTGAAGCAAAAAAAAGCAGTGAAAAAGCAAAAGCTTGCGAAAAAAAAGAAAAATAAGAAAAAAAATATTTTTAGAAAGAAAAAGAAAAAGCAAGCAGAAAAAGCCAATAGCCCTTAAAACCAAAAGGCAAGGGTAAAAAGGATCCAAGGCTTTGAGCATCAATGGATAGGAGGGCCCAAGGAAATAAAATCCAGGCCTAAATGGCTAAATCAAGCTGTCCCTAACCATGTGCTTGTGGTATGCAGGTCCAAGTGAAAAGCTTGAGATTGAGTGGTTAAAGTCATGATCCAAAGCAAAAAGAGTGTGCTTAAGAGCTCTGGACACCTCTACCTAGGGACTTTAGCAAAGCTGAGTCACAATCTGAAAAGGTTCACCTAGTTATGTGTCTGTGGCATTTATGTATCCGGTGGTAATACTAGAAAACAAAGTGCTTAGGGCCACGGCCAAGACTCATAAAAGTAGCTATGTTCAAAAATCAACATACTTAACTTGGAGAATCAATAACACTATCTGAAATTCTAAGTTCCTAGAGATGCCAATCATTCTAAACATAAAAGGAAAAAGTGAGATGCCAAAACTGTTCAGAAGCAAAAAGCTACAAGTCCCGCTCATCTAATTAGAACTAATATTCATTTATATTTTGAGATTTATAGTATATTCTCTTCTTTTTATCCTAATTGATTTTCAGTTGCTTGGAGACAAGCAACAATTTAAGTTTGGTGTTGTGATGAGCGGATAATTTATACGCTTTTTGGCATTATTTTTAGGTAGTTTTTAGTATGATCTAGTTACTTTTAGGGATGATTTCATTAGTTTTTATGCTAAATTCACATTTCTAGACTTTACTATGAGTTTGTGTGTTTTTCTATGATTTCAGGTATTTTCTGGCTGAAATTGAGGGACCTGAGCAAAACTTTGATAAGAAGGCTGACAAAGGACTGCTGAGGCTGTTGGATTCTGACCTCCGTGCACTCGAAATAGATTTTCGGGAGCTACACAACTCCAACTGGCGCGCTCTCAACGGCGTTGGAAAGTAGACATCTAGAACTTTCCAGCAATATATAATAGTCCATACTTTATTCGAGATTTGATGACATAAACTGGCGCTCAACGCCAGTTCCATGCTGCATTCTGGAGTCAAACGCCAAAAACACGTCACGAACCAGAGTTGAACGCCAAAAACACGTTACAACTTGGCGTTCAACTCCAAGATAAGCCTCAGCTCGTGTAAAGATCAAGCTCAGCCCAAGCACACATCAAGTGGGCCCTGAAAGTGGATTTCTGCATCAATTACTTACTTCTGTAAACCCTAGTAGCTAGTCTAGTATAAATAGGACTTTTTACTATTGTATTAGATATCTTTGGTCTCAGTTTTATTTTATTATTCATCTGAGGAGACTATTGATCACGTTTTGGGGGCTGGCCATTCGGCCATGCCTGAACCTTCATCACTTATGTATTTTTAACGGTAGAGTTTCTACATACCATAGATTAAGGGTGTGGAACTCTGCTGTACCTCAAGTTTCAATGCAATTACTACTATTTTCTATTCAGTTCCGCTTGTTCTTATTCTAAGATATTCGTTGCACTTCAACATGATGAATGTCATGATCCGTGACACTCATCATCATTCTCCCCTATGAACGCGTGACTGACAACCACTTCCGTTCTACCTTAGACCGGGCGCATATCTCTTGGATTCCTTAATCAAAATCTTCATGGTATAAGCTAGAATTGATGGCGGCATTCATGAGAATCCGGAAAGTCTAACCTTGTCTGTGATATTCCGAGTAGGATTTTGGGATTGAATGACTGTGACGAGCTTCAAACTCACAATTGTTGGGCATGATGACAAACGCAAAAGAATCAAGGGATTCTATTCCAACATGATCGAGAACCGACAGATGATTAGCCGTGCTGTGACAGAGCATTTGGACCATTTTCACTGAGAGGATGGGATGTAGCCATTGACAACAGTGATGCCCTACTACAGCTTGCCATGGAAAGGAGTAAGAAGGATTGGACGAAAGCAGTAGAAAAGCAGAGATTCAGAAGGAACACAGCACCTCCATACACTTATCTGAAATTCCTACCATTGAATTACATGAGTAACTCTATCTTTATTTTCTGTTTTATTTATTTACTATTCGAAAACTCCATAACATTTATTATCCGCCTAACTGAGATTTACAAGATGACAATAGCTTGCTTCATACTAATAATCTCCGTGGGATCGACCTTTACTCACGTAAGGTATTACTTGGACGACCCAGTGCACTTGCTAGTTAGTTGTGCGGAGTTGTGACTAAGTGTGATTCATGTTTGAGAGCGCTACCAAGTCTTTGGAGCCATTGTTGATGATCAGAATTTCGTGCACCAAGAAGCTCCCTCTTCTCTCTAAGATTAGGTTAGGTTAGCTTAATTCCATCTTAGATCTTGGTTTTGATTATTGTTCTCATCTTGTTTCTTCTACAATTTCTTGTTTCTACACTTTTATTCTCATGGTTTGTGGTGTTAATTTCCTTCTTTTCTCTCTTTTGTGATGATGAACACTCGTTGGATTTGATTTGCATTTAATGAAATTTAATGTTTGATGTTCTTTTAATTGTTAATTTGAGTTGTTGATCTTGTCTCCTTACAATTTGTAGTTGATAGATTTTACTATTTCTTGTCATTTATTATGCTTACCTTTTATGCCTTCCAAGTGTTTGACAAAATGCTTGGTTAGATGCTAGAGTAGATTTTGAGCATTCTTGGCTTGGAAAGAGTAATTAGGCAATCTTGAGTCATGAAAACCCAACTTATGTTGGTGATCTAGAGTTGTTAGTTAATATCATTTTCAATGACTCTACTTTCACTAAACCAATTAGTAAGTTGATTAAGACTTTTGATTTGAGATTAACTAGTATTGTTAGACTTTCTCTCATGGAAGATAACCTATATCTTCTTCCAATGTTGGAGATGACGTAATAAGATAAATTCTTGTTTATCATTGTGATATGATTGATTAGTCTTGTTTGACGTTCTCCTTATGTGAAGATAACATGATACCTTCTTCTATTTGTTGGAGTTGACTAAATAAGATGAATGGATCATTGTATGACTAGGATAGAAAGCCTATGATCTCAATTCTTGCCATGAATGTCTCTCCTTATTACTTGCTTTCTTTAGTTATTTTCTTGATTTACTTTCCTTGTCATTTAATTTCTTGCCCTCTTATCAATCAAAACCCCCCTTACATCATAGCCAAAAATAATACACTTCATTGCAATTCCTTGTGAGACGACCCAGAGTTTAAATACTTCGGTTAATTGTTATTTGGGTTTGTTACTTGGGACAACCAAATTTAATTTGATGTGAGATTTGTTTGTTGGTTTGGAGCTATGCTTACAACGAAATTCTTCTTTCTATAAGAGAAATTCCTAACCAACGCGATTCTTGCTATCAAATTAATGGCGCCGTTACCGGGGAGTTGCAATCATGTTATGTTATTGGCTATTGTGAATATGTGAATATGTTTGTCTTAGGCTTAGGACTTGTTTGTTAGTTTTTGTTAGGCTTAGGACTTGTTGCTTATTTTTGTTAGCTTTCGTTTTTATTTGCTCTTATGAATTCTCATCCTCACTTTGGCTATGAGTTTGGCTCAAACTATGTTGTAGGGAATGGGAACTACAATGGTAACATGCATCAAGGATTTGGAAATCAAATATGGGAGGAGCCTCAAGGGAGTGATCAACCTTATTGGCAACAACAACCTCCGAATTCTTATGGGTATAACTCTCATCCTAATGCATATCAATCTAATGGATGTGGTGACCCTTATTGTGATTGTCAACAACCACCACCACATGCCTATGAACCACCCTCTCAACATGATTTTGAACCACCTTACTCACAAGCCCCATACCACCAAACACCTCATTATGACCCTAATCCCTATCCACCATACCAATCACCTTATGAGATATATGAACCATACATCGAACCACTACATTTCCAAATTTCCAACACAACTACTCCCAAGAACCACCTCCATATACACCATCTCCATACCCTTACCAAAATGAACCACCTTTCAACTATAATGCCTTTCCCTCAAACAATGAACCATCTCTTCCACCACCACTCCCCGATGAAGCCCTCACGCTAGAACTAAGAGATCTTGAATCTCATATCCAAAGGCAACAAGAGGGGATGGAAAAGGAGTTTAAGGAGCTAGGAGCCAAGATGGCCATCCTAGTGGAAGCCATTAGCAATATGGTCTCCTCCCGACTGAGCCTAAGCAACCAAGGCACTCCCATTGACGAATGTGGAGAAGCAACCAAGGAGCATAGTGGGGGAGTGAGTTTAGAGCTTCAAGGTGAAGAAAAGGAGTTGAAGAAATAATTTCAACAAGGGGAGGAAGATGAAACAATTGAGCCAGAAGGAGTGGTTGAAGACCTAGGAGATATTGGAAGTCCATGGGAATGTAGCATTAGAGAGCCCTCTTCCGAGATACTTGATGTTGATGTTGAGGAGGGTGTAAAACCCCCAAAGCATATCTTGATTGAAGACTTTGAAGAGGTTGATCAAGAGATGGATTCAATCATTGAGGAGTTCCTATCTACAATTGAATCCTCTCCCATTGAGCTTGAATTTGAGGTCAAAGAAGAAGATTCACAACCTCTCATGCCTTTGGTGAGCAATGAAGAAGAAATTGAATTGGAAGCAAGCCACCAAGAGAAAGAGGTTGAAGTTGAGGAAAGTTGTAAAGAGGTGGAGGTAGTCAAGAAAGAGCACAAGAGAATAGACCTCGCATTGTCTAAGTGTGGGGAGGTCTCCCTTCCTAAGTCACCATCCTACACAACATTCAAGTGGGTAAAATTCTTATCTCTAATCTTTACTTTTCCACTTGAATATGGTTTGATTGAAAATGATGGTCAACTTAAAGCTCTTTGTGGAGTTAGGAGTAAGAGAGAGTTGTGTAGTGGTTGAAAACATGATTCTAAGTTCATGATGGTTGCATGCTCAAAGTTGAATAGCAATGGGTGGTGTAGAACCAAATTGCATGGGTCTAGGAGAATGTTTAGAGGCTTAATTGAGAATTCACAAGCCTTGTCACCCAAACTTAACTATGGTAGTCAACGAGAAGATGGGTGCATGAACAAGGATTGGGACTGATAAACCACTATTTTATGATAAATCATGTGCTTAAATTGAATGATTTTATCAACTCATCACCTAACTTATTCATATGAAATTGCATGGTTTTACAATTCCTTCCTTATGATTTGACATAGAGAAAACATGCTTCCTAAACTTTAAAATTATTAAATTTAATTATCCTTTATTACCATTCGATGTCGTGATTTGTGTGTTGAGTACTTTCAGGTTTTATAGGAAATGAATGACTTAAAGGATGGAAAGAAAACATACAAAAATGGAAGGAAAGCACAAATTGGAGTTTTTGAAGAAACTGGAAGCGACGCGAATGCGTGACACACGCAGACGCGTGCTTAGCGCAAAAAGCATCGACACGAGCGCATGGACGATGCGAACGCGTGAATCGCGAAACACAACTAACGCGGACGCATGACTAACGCGACTGCGTGGAAGAGCAGAACTCCAGATGACGCGACCGCATGCCCCACGCGGATGCGTGACGTGCGCGATCTGCAGAATTTGTAGAAGTTGGCCTCAGCGACTTCTGGGCCCTTTTTGGTCCAGATCCAAGCCCAGATAACACAGATTAAATTGCTATAAGTGGAGGAATCCATCGAGTCATCGGTAGACATTGGATACATGATACAACATACATTCATACATAGTTTTAGGATTTAGATGTAGCTTTTAGAGAGAGAGGCTCTCTCCTCTCTCTTAGGATTAGGATTAGGACTCCTCTTAAAGGACTTAGGAATATTTTCATCTTCTTCAATTACAAGTTCAATGTTCCTTTTTTTTTATCTTTTTAATCTAATTTATGAACTTGTCCATGTTAGAATTGATATCTTCATTCAATATAATTTGAGGTATTTCAGACTCATGATTGCTTTCTTCTATTTATTATATAAATAATTTAGATTTTTCCCTTTTGCCTTTGGTTGAATAATTGGTAACTCTTGACTTGTCAAACTCATCGTAATTGATAATTGTTATCTTTGCTGATTAATTTAGATTCCTATGACTCTAGTCTTTCCTTGAGGAGTTGACTAGGACTTTAGGTGTTAAATTAATTTGTCTACTTAACTGACCTTCATAGTTAGAGGTTGACTTAGTGGGAGCAAAAATATAATTCTCATCACCATTGATAAGGATAACTAGAATAGGACCTCCAGTTTTCATACCTTGCCAAGAGTTTTATTAGTTGTTAATTTATTAATTTCCTGCAATCCATTTCCCTTGTTCAAAACCTTTTCAAAACCCAAAAACAATGTTTTCTATAACCAATAGTAAAACATACTTCCCTGCAATTCCTTGAGAAGACGACCCGAGGTTTGAATACTTCGGTTTATAAATTTCATTGGATTTGTTACTTGTGACAACCAAACGTTTGTATGAAAGGATTTTCTGTTGGTTTAGAAGCTATACTTACAACGCAATTATATTTGTGAATTTCTTTACCGAAAAAAAAACCGATCGTCAGGGACCCCAAAATTCATTTCCACAATCAAAACTCTTGGGGCCTTGCCATCTACCTAAGCTTACTCGCAGGCCTTGTGCGCCTAATTTGGGATCCCGGTAGACATTGGAGATGCAAACAATGGTGGGGATTCAAGGATGAATTCAAGCATAAACCACCCTAGCAAGGACCCCCACCAAATGTCCAACTTAAGGACTTAAACTAAAAGTGCTAGGTGGGAGACACCCCACCATGGTAAATTCTTCTCATTTTCCCCTTTTGTACATATTGGTAATTAGTTTAATTTCATGTTTTGTTGAGTTTGTTGAGTATAATTGGTAGTTTAGTAGGTCAAATAAGGTTTTATGGTGTTTTGGTAGCTGTTTGGAGGTTAAGAATGCTTGGTTTGGTGCAAGAACTTGGAAAAATTTTGAAAAACAGAGCACCAACCCGCGCACCTGGTGCGTACGCGCGCCTAAAGCATTTTCGATCACCCATGTGAACGCGCCATGTACGCGTATGCATGGATTGAAAAATTTCATTCCTCCATACATTGACCCAAGAGTTGTGCCTACATTGCGCCAGCACCATGCCTGAAGCACAAGTCAACCTGCGCGTACGCGCACCTGGCGCGTACGCGTCCATAATGCTAATTGTGCAATGCATGCACCCGCACGCTATGTGCGTGCGTGCTAATAGCCCTACCTGCCCTCCTAGTACATGTTCCAGAGAGTTATGCCCAGTTTGTGCCTATTCTGTGCCTGCAACCCACACGTGCGCGCACGTGGTGTGTACGCATCCTTCGGCCAAACTGCGCATCGGCGCGTAGGCGTGCATGACGCGTCCGCTCTGGTAAATAAAAAAGAGTTTTTTTTTCTCCTTTTCCGTTTTCTTTTGTTTATCGCATTCGTATACTTCTATTCTTTGCATTTCAATTTTGTTTTTATGGCTTGTTTTCATTTTATTTTCTAAGTTTCTTGTTTTAATAATGGTGTTGAATGCTCTTACTCAATTGTTGAGAATTTCTTGGTTACTCTTGGTGCTTTATGACTTGTTTGGCATTAAATTTGCTCTACACACAAGATTAGTGTTTTAGTCCTTCCTGACTCGTGATCCCTTGTTTAGGTACCTCATCATCATTGAGTTAGGATGGGACCAAATGCTCTCATACTTATCACTAATCTTGTTTATGTCAATTGTTGATTAAGCTTGATGCAACATGCTCTTCATGTCATGTACCTATGCTTTGACTTTACTCTTGCATCAAGTATTAATTGATATGCCCTTTGCCTATATTGTTTTTTCACTTACATGCGTAGCTAGCATGTGGTGAGAACCTTACCCTCATTCGGCATTAGCCCTCGCCTATGTTCTACTTACTTTGATATCTTTGATGTAGGCTTAATTATCCTTCTTTCTCTTTCCTTTTAGGTTGGCCACCAAGAAGTAAAGGATTGGAAAGACTTCTAAATAGGGCCACAAACAAGTTCACCCGCACAACCTTTTGAAGGAGCTCATCAATTGTAGCAACCTGTCCACCTTGTTCTTCTTTCCATGCATCGAGGACGGTGCAAATTTTTAAGTGTGGGGAGGTCGTCCGACCGACCTCTATGGGTAACAACTTCCTTTTTCAGTACCAATTCTTAATTTTTGTCTTTGTTAGTTAGTTGTTGCATTGCATGATAGGTTGCATGTTAGTTAGAATTTGTACATATTTCACCATTTCTTTTTATGTTAGGACTACTTGGTTAGGGTGATGATTTCTTTTCCAAGAAAATTGTTTTTGGGGCACCCTACCAATTTGAAAAAATTTTTTTGTGACAAACTTGCTGGAAGAATTTATTTTAGAACATGGTTTTTGAGCTAAGAACACAAGCATGTGAGTTTTGAGCCAAATTGTGTGGTTACATCTTATAACCACTTTTCCATTCTTGTGTGCATTATTCTCTTTCTATGATTGTAATCCTTGCTTTGTTTGATTCTTTATGTCCATTATTCCATGTATACATGTATTTATATGATTGAGGCCATCATTTCATTTAGCTCACTTACCTAAATAGCCTACCTTTCATCAACCGTTGTTAGCCAAATTTGAGACTAGTTAACCCCTTTTGTTCTTAATGTTAGCACATCACTACCCCTAAGTGAAAAACAATAAATGTCCTTGATTTGGTTCTTTGATTAGCTTAGGCTAGTGAGGGTGTGTATCATTTGGGTATGGGAAACTTGGGACATTGGTTAAGGTAAAAGTATAATTTTTGTATTTTTGTTGAAAATATTAGGAATTGGGTACATATTCATGCACTATATGTAAAACCATATGCATTGATACGTTTGTATATACTTTTGAAAAAACAAAAAAAAATATGAAAACAAATGATAAAGAAAAAAAATATATATATATATAGAAAAAGAAAAAAAAAGAGAAAAAGAAATAAAAAGGGGACAAAAAAATGCCCCAAGGTAAAGTCAATAAAAATCAATGCATATGGAATGTGAATTAAATAGAATGCATGAGTATGTGAAAAAATGGGAATCATGGGTAGCTAGGTTGTGTATTAGAATTGTATAGGTTGTTATATGTGTTAGGTGAGAGTTTAGGCTAATCAAAGATTCAAATTCCAAATTCACTTGACCATATGCATCCTACCTTGACCCTAGCTCCATTACAACGAATGAACAAGTCCTCTTGATGAATGTATGCATGCATTGAATAATTGTTGGTTGTTAGATGAAAAATAAATCATGGAAAGCATGAGTAGAAGAGAATTGAGTGAATCGAACTTATACACTTGAGTGACAAGAGCGGATATACTTCTAGTGAGGGTTCGATGCTCAATTCCTTGACTCCAGCTTTCATGAGCTTTCTTCTTGCAAGTCTATTTGAACTTCATTTTGATATTTGAATTGGTAGAGTTTGTGAGTCATCATATGACCTTTGCCCTACTTGCTTATACATATTCTTGGAGATTGATTTACTTTTAACCAAGTAGGTATAGTCATATTGCATTTAGTTGTATTCATATAGATAGGTGCATATAGTTTCTTTGCATTGAATAAATGTTCATACCTTTTCTTGTCCTTCTTTATTCTTAGCATGAGGACATGCTGTGTGGGGAGATTTGATAAACTCCAATTTTGTGGTTTATCTTGTGCTTATTTTGGGGGGATTTTATCACCTTTTTTTTTTTTAAATTTATTCAATGAAATAGCATGGTTTTGCAAATCACCATTGATTTGTGCTTAAATGTGAAAACATGCTTTTTAGGCCCTAAAATAGCTAAATTTAACTCACTTTAATTCCATTCGATGCCTTGATATGTTTGTTGAGTGATTTCAGGTTCATAAGGCAAGTATTGGATGGAAGAAGTGAGGAGAAAAGCATGCAAAGTGGGAGAACTCATGAAGAAATGAAGGAACCGTAAAGCTATCAAGCCTGACCTCTTGGCACTCAATCGACCATAACTTGAGCAACAGAGGTCCAAATGAGACGGTTCAAATTGCGTTGGAAAGCTAACATCTGGAGCTTTAAAATGATATAAAATTTGCCATATGTTACTTCGCGTATAGGGGCGCGCACGTGCCATGTACGCGTGCGCGCCGATGCTGCTCATGGCCCACTAAAGTGAAATCGCCCCTAGCGATTTCTGTAGCACTTTGGGCCCAACCCAACTCATTTCCAATGCTATTTCATGTAGAATTCAAGCTTGGGGAAGGGGGGAGCAATTGTTTGGTAGTATAGCATCATGTAGGTTAGTTTTTAGAGAGAGAAGCTCCCTCTTCTCTCTATGATTAGGTTAGGTTAGCTTAATTCCATCTTAGATCTAGGTTTTGATTATTGTTCTCTTCTTGTTTCTTATATAATTTATTGTTTCTACACTTTTATTCTCATGGTTTGTAGTGTTAACTTCCTTCTTTGCTCTCTTTTGTGATGATGAACACTTGTTGGATTTGATTTACATTTAATGAAATTTAATGTTTGATGTTCTTTTAATTGTTAATTTGAGTTGTTGATCTTGTCTCCTTATAATTTGTAGTCGATAGATTTTACTATTTCTTGTCATTTATTATGCTTACCTTTTATGCCTTCCAAGTGTTTGACAAAATGCTTGGTTGGATATTAGAGTAGATTTTGAGCATTCTTGGCTTGGAAAGAGTAATTAGGCAATCTTGAGTCATGAAAACCCAACTTATGTTGGTGATCTAGAGTTGTTAGTTAATATCATTTTCAATGACTCGAATCTTTTGCTAATCCAATTAGTAAGTTGATTAGGACTTTTGATTTGAGATTAACTAGTCTTGTTAGACTTTCTCTCATGGAAGATAACCTATATCTTCTTCCAATGTTGGAGATGACGTAATAATATAAATTCTTGTTATCATTGTGATATGATTGATTAGTCTTGTTTGACGTTCTCCTTATGTGAAGATAACATGATACCTTCTTCCATTTGTTGGAGTTGACTAAATAAGATGAATGGATCATTGTATGACTAGGATAGAAAGCCTATGATCTCAATTCTTGCCATGAATGTCTCTCCTTATTACTTGATTTCTTTAGTTATTTGCTTGATTTCCTTTCCTTGTCATTTAATTGCTTGCCCTCTTATCAATCAAAACCCCCGTTACATCCGAGCCAATAATCATACACTTCATTGCAATTCCTTGTGAGATGACCCAGAGTTTAAATACTTCGGTTAATTCTTATTTGGGGTTTGTTACTTGTGACAATCAAATTTAATTTGATGTGAGATTTGTTTGTTGGTTTGGAGCTATGCTTACAACGAAATTCTTCTTTCTATAAGAGAAATTTTTCTTTGAAGTCATCATACCCTACAAAAAATACTCACAACCAAACTTTAAGCAATAAGGCTGGTAGCTCATAGAGAAAATAGAAAAATAAAAGCTAAAGACATCAATAAACAAGAAAAACAAACACCTAAGTAAGATATTCACACTATTGACATATTCACAACAACCAAAAATATAACACCAGTTGCATCCCCAGCAACGGTGCCAAAAACATGATGTGAGTTGAGAATTGCACCGGTTTGGATTTTTTCCACTTAAAATAATAACTTCCATTGTAAGTATAGACCAAACTGGCAACTAACTCCCAATTAACCAAAGTTTATTTTTTCAAATACAAAATATAAACCGAGAGTAATGAAACCTCGGTTCGTTCTTCCTCAGAATGCAATTGAAATGTCATACTTTTGGTTGTGAGGAAAAGGGGTTTTGAAACCAAGTAACAAAAGATTAAAGGAACTAAGAAATAAAAGAAGTAAGAAATGTTTAAAAAGAAATTAATGCAAGTAAAAAGAAAATAAGATCAAAACTTAGTGAAAATGCTATGTATGCATAAAAGAGCCTTGACTTAGGAATGAGGATACAAGGAATCCTATCATCATCATAACCACAACTATGGCAACTATGATGAGTCAATCTCACTTCGTCTACACCTAACATCGAGGAGTAATTCAAGCAAGCATAATTGACCTTAATCCATAAGTCTTAGCTAACTTGCCAAATTAATTGGTAAAAAGCTAGCGTCAATGGAAACAAGAATCAACTAACTACCTAAGAATTGCGACTAAATGTCGGACATTATGACTTTAGTATCCTAGGAACTCAAATCCCAATCCAAGGTGTGAAAATCTACTCAAAATTACCAAATGGCATTTTCACAAACACCTTGTGGGCATAAAAGTAAAATATGAGAAATTGCAAAGGAAAATAGAAAAATATAACCAACTATTCACAATATCAACAATAAACATCCAAACAAGCAACTATAAATCTTAAAACATTAAATTCATCAATCAAAACTTCAAGAAACTAAAATTGAAAATATTAACAAAGTAACTTGAACCATAAGACAATAAAAGTAAAAGTGATGTAATTAAAGATAAATTAAAGAGTACTTACAAAAGAGTTGATCAACCCAAGATGAAATAAAACCCTAAGAGAGCATTCTAACTACACTACTCCTACCCCTAAATTATGTTGTTAACACTATCTAAGTAAGCTCCCCTTGATATGTGGTAAAATCCCCTTCATATAGCCTTGAAATTCAGCTTCAACACACTCAAAATTGGGCCAAAAGGCCCCAAAAATTGCGAGCCACATGCGTCATTAATGAAGTCATGCGCTGGGACCTATGTGTATGCATACTTTGCTGATTTTTACTCGTGCGTATGCACAGAATGTTGTGCATATGCACACATGCTGAGTTCCTTCTTGTGTGTATGCACAGGAAGTTGTGTGTAGGCACACTTGACTATGTGCTTCTCCCTTGTTTTCTTCATGTGTTCTCCCTTTGTACATGCTTTCTTCTACCTTTGCCTATCCATTATTGCCACTATGACCTAAAATCACTCAACAAACATATCACGGTATTGAATGGAATAAAAGTGGAATTAAATTGCTCAATTTAAGCACAAAAACACATGTTTTTACATTTAGGTCCAAATTAGGGAGAACACACAAAAGTATGCTATTTTGGTGATTAAGTGTGAGTTTATATGATAAATTCCATCCAATTTAAGCCAAAATTTATCATCAAATATGGACTCATCAATTACTCACTCATGAAAGATAGAAGATATGATAGTAAGATGAGTGGATGCAAAAGCAAGGGAGCATATATTGCTGGAATGGGGTGTTGTTCACTAAAATGAGTGAGTGAATTAGTTTGTGACATGAAGGAAACAAGTGTGTGTATTCTAAGTTACGCGGTTTAGAACACACACACTAGCTTAGAAAGATATGTCACAAATACACAAAAGAAACATGCACTTCATTCATTCTAGTGAGCTTGAAATACTTTAAAGAAAACTTGTAGGTTATGATTAACAAACAAGTAATGAAGAAGCACAAGAGCATTCAAGCAAGAATCAAGCAAATGTGAAATAGATATTAGAGAATGTAACAACCCAATTTTCAATATGTCTAGATCATACCAGAAACTGAGTGCAACCAACTTGTCTTCCTAATTATTATCTATTATTTATTATATGAGCCTGATTCGTTGATAAAAACGTAGTTAATTTGCGAGGTATTTTTTTTTTTGACAATGTCTGGATTAATAGACGGAATCATTCATAATCATTCCACAACTGATAACAGATAAAACAGTTATAAACAACCACACATAAATACATCACAAGCAGTTAATAACATTCAGTGATCCAACCTTTATTTAGGTATAGACTTTTAGTTAGAACACCCCTAGATATAACTAGATAATAACTATATACATATATATACATACAATATCCCAGGCCCTGACTTGTTCAAGAAGTCCCTAAGTTGGCGCCCAGGCTAGCCTAGACCCTATACTTACCTAGTCCCTCTAAAATACTAAGCGAGGGAAAGTACGTTCTAAGTCTATAAAACTCAAGTCAGGTGGAACGTCATCGAAAGGTAGAACATCATCTGTTACTCCTCTGCACGATCAGATATTGCCACATGATGTCTCTCTTGTACCTCATCAAGTAGCCACACAACAGGAGTCTTGTACACAGGATTTAGGTTAAACTTCACCTACAAACGGGGTGCAGACATTGGCTGGTCTCACAGTATATACATATAAACAGGTAACGGAGTTCATTCTAGACTCAGAAGACTACCTAGAGCGGAATCCTCTTTGCAGAACGATCATCAACGAACTACGGAAGGGTACTCTTGCTTCCATCTGAGGGGGAAGAGAGAGAGAAGGGGTAAGAACTGGGGAGTTCTTAGTAGGGTCGGGGTTATTAGTTACGTTCATTAATTCCGTTTTGTTTAGCAGATAAATAGCAGAATATCGAGAAGCAGTGGACAGAAGAAGCAGATAACTAGAGAAAATAGAGAAAATAGAAAGCAAAACTCAAACAAGAGAATACAAGAAAATAAAACACACACACGGTGAATAGAATACAAACAAAGAAAGCATGCATTCAAACAAAAACCATAACAGAGTAAATGCGCAACCAAGTATGATGCATGTCTAGCCCTAGTGCAGGTAATGAGCTCATTTATCGGTTTCTACCCGCTCCCGACGTAACCCAGCATTACCAGCCGGATATGGCTTTCCTGTTGGCTATACCCCTGTGTACAGGAAATAACCCCTCTGCCACCACAGGGTCCACTGCACGCAGGAAATAACACATCTGCCACTGCAGGGATGTATGCCGAAACACCTTCTGTATATAGGAAATAACCCCTCTACCACTACAGAAATGGAACAGGTGGTCATGGTACTCTGTAGCAGGAAATAACCCCTCTGCCTTATAGAAATAAAATATGGATCTGTACCGCAGGAAAGCGTTTCTCAGTGGTTGCACCATTATCTATCTGACTGCCACAATGCAGCAGATGAACATATAAATATCTCTGAGGTTGCCTTAATGCAACAAATGACCTCTCAATAGGTCCTCTGCTCTTTATCATATTACTCTCTTCTCTTTGTCTATTTATTCTGCTCTGTTTGTTCTTTTCTCTGCGCTTCTTTACTTTATTCTGCTTTCTCTGTTTAACGTATGTATTTAAAGCTTATGTAAATTTTCGTATGAATAGTTAGCCCGTCCCAAGTATAGGTTCATTAAGTCTATACTGAAACAGTTTAACTTTTCATATAATACCTAATCCTAGTCGCAACTCAAGGACTAACTATGTTGCCCTAGTTTGTTCACTAGTCTCTGTCTGTTTTTCTGTCGTTAAAACTTTACTGACTTTTTCTTCGAACTTTTATATTTTCTTCAACTTTTATCTTTCTTTTATCTTTGCCTCACTAATATGTTCTTACCACTCCCTAAGTATTTTATGAAGGTAATTATGAGATTCTGCACTTAAAATTGTCTTTCAAAAGCTTTTACAGAAAACTGCCTTTTTCGCATTATTTTATTATTTTATTAAAATATTATTTTTAATTAAATATTATTATTTAATATTTTATTATTATTTATTATTTTATTATTAAATTTTCGAAAATTACCTTGCCTTTACCTTTTAACCTTTAAAATTAACTTTTTACCCCGATAATTTTTAATATTTCTACTTTAACCACCCTAACTTTCAAAAATTACCAAATAATCCCCCAAACACCAAATTAATTACTTCCTTGACCTTTTATGAATCAAAAAGGTGTTCTTCATTGTTCTTCACCACACTCAAAGTGTTCTTCGTGTTCTTCGTAAATTCTTCAAATTCTTCCTCTGTTTTTACCCGTTTTTCAGACTTTTCAGCAACCGATTTTTACCAAAATTCAAAATAAATTCCCAGCCACTAAAACCCCATCTTTTCTACAAGATTTTAACACAAATTGAACCCAATTTAGGGCCTAGCGTTTCATTTTCCAGCAGCCACAAGAACACACGTTCATAGCTTGAATTTCATCAAATTTCATCAAAATTTCACCAAATTTTCACCAAGAATCAATCATATATGCAACCACTTTTTAGCACAGCCAAATAATACAACATTCACACAACTCAAACACAAATATTCAAGATTAATTTCATGACACCCTACCTTGATTTGCTACTTCAAATCCGGTTACTCTTTCAGGTGGTCCTTAAGCACTTTTTCCTCCTAAATCACATAAAGAACAACTTATAATCCACAAACTCTCAACTGACCAAATCTCCCTCAGCACGTTAGAAAGAGATGTCTCACCTTAGACTTGCTGGAAATTAACGTTTCTTGGCCCTCAAGTCAAGTTAAGCATGATTCCTAAGGAAAAACATCAAGAAAACACATATTTTGCATGATTTTCCTTGAAAACCGAATTGAAGAGGGAGGGAGACAGCCATCTCACCTTATTTCCAGCCTTGATAAGTCACATGTTTATGTAGAGGAAGAAGAGAGGATCATTTTGGTGAAATCGGAGTTTTGATTTGAGTTTTAGTTCAGAAGAAATCAAGCTTTGAAGATTAAGTGTTCATGAAAGTTTCTCTCTTTTCTCTCTTGTTATTTTCGGCCAAAATGATGAAATGAGACACCTTGGAGGTCTTGGGGGTGTAGGAAGAGTTGTGATTGGTTGGGTTGGAGGTGGATTAAAATAATATTAAAATATCTCTGGTGTACAACTACTAAAACTAGGTGTATCGGAACACTCGTAAAAACATCTCAAAATTATTTTCTGAGCTACTAGCATAAATGACACTAGTAACATATTTATTATACGAATAAAACATGAATAATAAGGCCTTAGCATTGCTAAAGTCATTAGAGAGTGCTGGTGCTAAGCTGCACCAGTAAACCGTAAACCTGGTTAAACCGATTTTCTGTTTTTAACTAAAACAGACCAGGTAATCTTATAATATCATTCAATCATCTTCTAATACTAATATAATACTAATATTATACTATTATCTCTTTTCTATCATTAATCGAGTCCGGTTCGTCAAACTGAGACTATTTACGAAAACTAGAATCAAAACTCCTAACCAATACGGTTCAAAAACTAGGTTCCTCGTGATTGTGTTGTCAAGTTTGCCTCAAAAGAGGTTCTAGATTAAGGATGATATAATGATAATGAGGATTGAGATGCTTGATGATATAACAGAGGTGTTCCCTTTACTGATCTTCCGGAGGATTCCGTGCCTTTAGAAAAGATCTCGCGTACTGAAAATCAGGGTTGTTACAGAGAAAAGTTTGCTTGCAATGCCTAAATGACATGAAGTGGAAAACATGGCAAGCATAGTCCACAAAGCTTAAAAAGCTCAAAAAATGTCACTAGGTATGATTCAATTTCACAATTCCTTAATTTCAATGCATCAACTAGGTGACTTAAATTAAAGTCCAAATAAACAAGCATCACCTAACAAAAAATGCATCAACCACATACAATTGCCTAATAATAGATAGTGAATTCAAATTACATGGTGGCTAGCTACAACATGTAATTTAGAAATCCAACAAGATTCATGAAGGCAATATTATAAGCATTTGGCATGTACAAATGTCCAACATTTAAAACTCAATACCAAGTAACAAAGTATAACCTCAATAAAGATATCAAACACTAAATAATTTCAGCATTAATAAGTAGCAGATCAAATCTATAACCTAACACTTATCACCAAAATAGAAAATTAAACAGAAAAATTAAGCTACTAACTAACTAAATACTAACTAATTAACTAACAAACTAAGTAAAAAAATGATGGTGGGTGGTGAGTGATAGTGGCAGATGATGGTAGAAGACGAGAAAGAAGAAAAGGGAAGAAAAAAGAAGAAAAGAAATAGAGATAAGAGAAGAAAAGAAGTATGGTGGTGTGAAAACAGGGTTGTGCGCACGCACACAGGTCCGTGCGCATGCACAAAAAGCATGAAAAGGGGTTGTGCGCACACGTAAGCTTGTGCGAGCGCTCCGGGCAGACGGTGGAAATCGATATGTGCGTACGCACACAAAGCGAATTTTTTTAACATGCGAGTGGTGTGTGCATACACAGAGGTGTGTACACACAAAAAGAAAAAAGGGGTAGGGTGCACACGCACAAGCTGGTGTGAGCGCCCTGGACAGAAGCAAAAATTGACATGGGTACATACGTACAGGATGTGCCAGCGCTCCCAGCAGAAGGGGTATAAGCTGGTGTGCAGACGCATAGGCTGGTGTGCTCGCACACAGTGCGCAAAAAGAGGTTTGCATGCGGATCCACAAGTGGGTGCGCTTGCACAAAGCGCAAAATATAAAGGGGCACCCACGCACGAGGCGTGCGAGCACTCCGAATAGGGACTGTGCAAAGGGATGTGCGCAGCACATGCTCTGTTTTTTCCAAAAATTTTTAGAGCTCTAAGGCACCAAACTTGAGCACAACAAAAGGGTTTCAATCCCAAAACATCCAACATTGCAAAACCACATGATCCAAACTAAAATTCAACCTAACTAAGCTTGAAATTAACTAAACATAAGCTATCTACAAGAAACAAAATGCAATAAATTAAAACAATATACAAAGACAGGTTTAGAAAGGTGTTACCATGGTAGGGTGTCTCCCACCTGACACTTTTATTTATTGTGTTTAAGTTAGACAATTGGGAGAGCCCTTGCTATGGTGGCTTGTGTCTGAAGTCTTTCTTGAATCCCCACCAATGTTTGTTTCGCCAATAGCCTCCGGGATCCCAAATCTTGTGCACCTGATCTTCTTGTTGACTCATATGATTCCATCCGGGTGGCAAGCATCTAGAACTCTCACTCAAGCATTCAAACATCCTCCAAGATCTACTTACTTGAGAATTACACCAACCATTAAAGCAAAACTTAAAAAATTCAACTTTTATGAACCTAGGATCATGTTTCCAACCACGACCTAATTTTTCTTTATTTTCCAATTCACAATTATTCCTAAGTTGACTATCATTTTCAATCAAACCATATTCAAGTGGAATAATGAAGCTCAAGGTTAAGGATGTTACCCACTTAAATGAAGGAGGTGATAGTGCTTCTTGTGTGATCTCCACTTCTTGACAAATTTTCTCAAGCTTGTTTTCTTGTTCAAGTTCTTCAAATTCTTCAACCACTTCTTCTAGTTCCTTGATCTCAACCTCCTCCTCTTGCAACTCATGCTCCAATTTCTCTTCTTTCCCTTGTAGTTCCAAGCTCTCTTTCACTCCACAAGCTTCAATTGAAGTTGATTCTTTACTTTCATCCATGGAAGTGCTTGAATTGTTGGAAGAGTGTAGTGAGGCATAGTGGGATAGGGTTCCGGCTAAGGTAGCCATGATGTTGTTTTGCCTCTTTTGGTACTTTTCTTTCTTTTTAATGAAGAATTGGAAGGCTTCCTCCGTTGAAGGTTATAGGGAAAAGGGAGGTTCATCATGTGGGAGGAGGTCCTCATCCTCATATGTAGAAGGTGGTTGATATTGATAAGAGTATTGAGGTGGTGTGGGGTATTGATGTTGAAATTGTGGTGGTTCTAAATGTAGTTCATAAGGTTGTTCATGAGGCACATAAGGTTGATGGTATGGTGGGTATAAGTTAGACTCATGTGGAGGTGTTTGGTAATAGTGTGATGTGGCTTGTGACTAAGGTTGATCATAATATTAAAGGTTTGGGTTGTATTGGTGTGCATCAAGAGGTGGGTAGTTGCCTTAAGGATATGGAGGAGGTTGTTGCTAAGAGGGTTGCCTAGAGACATATGGCTCCTCACTCAATTGATCCCACAAACCATGATGCATTCCATCATTGAGATTCTAACTTCCTACAACATTATAACAACCAAACTCCAAGCCAAAAGGGTGAGAAATCATAGAGAAAAGAGGAAATAAAATACAAAAGGTAAAAAGAGAAACTAAAACAAACTCCTAACAACTAACAAAAGCAAGCAAATAACCAAAAAGAAGCAAGCTATTTACATATTAACATATTCACAATAGCCATTAATATAACACCATTGCAACTCTCCCGGCAACGGCGCCAAAAACATGATGAAGGCCAAAAGTGTGTTAGGAATTTCACAAATAGAATTTCTTTGCTGCAAGCAAAGTCCAAATGCAACAATTGACCATCAATCAAAGTTTAATTCAAAGAATAGTCACAATGAATACAAAATAACCGGGAGTTTTAAGTCCTGGGTCATCTTTCCTATTAGTTGTAATGAGATGCTCAATTCTTGGCTATGAGGGAATGGGGGTTGAGATTGCAAGATGCAAGAAATATAAATAGCAAGAAATTAAAGAGGAAAACAATGATTGAATTTCAAAACAATTAAACTCGTGGCAATTAATCAAGAAAAAGGAAAATTCAAATGCTAAGAACTTCTTGGCAAGGATTGAGAGTCAAGGTTACCCATCCTAGCCATTGAGCACAAACATATGATGATTATAAAGAGTTAATCCTACTTAGTCAACCCTAACATCGAGGATAAGTCAAATAGGTATAATTAATCTCAATCCACAAATCCTAGTCTACTCCCGAATTAGCTTAGTGAAAGATTTGAGTTAGTGGAAACCAAATTAATTAACACCATAATATATCAATCAATAATGAACATCAATGACTCAAGGTCACCAATGTTCTTAATCCCAAGCCAAGAGTGAGGAAAAACTAAGCAAAAACTAACCCAAGCATTTTATCAAACACTTAGTGTGCATGAAAATAAAATCATATTAAATTGCAATAATAATAAATTCTAAAGCTACCAAAAGCAAAAAATGGTAATAACAACTCAATTAAATAACAATAAACAAAGAAACATTAGATTGCATGAATGGAAACTCAAATTAACAAGTGTTCATTAACAATAAAATAACTAAATAAAAGAAATAACAAGTAAAAGTAAAAGAAACAAGAAGCTAGAAGAAGAAATAGTATAGAAACTAAATCAATACAAGAACAAAAGCATCAATCTAAGAGAAAATTAACTAAACCTATCCTAATTCTAGAGAGATGAGAGGGTTTCTCTCTCTAGAATAACCTAAAGCATGTTACTAAAGCTAAACCTAATTGCCTTCCCCTTGTCTCCTCTTGAATTAGGGTTCAAATAGCTTCAGAAATGAGTTGGATTGCGTTATGGAGGCCCAAAAATCACTGCCAGCAAATTGCATTAATGAGGTCACGTGCTGGCACATGTGCGTACGCACACTTGGTGATTTTTCCACTTGTGTGTACGCACAAAAGGTAGTGCGCACACACATTTGCTGGCTCTCACTTGTGCGTGCGCACGCATACTTGTGCGTGCGCACGCTTGCTGAAAAGCTCCAAACTCTATTTCTTCATGATTTCTCCACTTTTGCATGCTTTTTTCCTCACTTCTTTAATCCATATTAGCCTTGTAAGGCTAAATCACTCAAAAAACATATCAAGGCATCAAATGGAATTAAAGTGGCTAAAATTTAGCAACTAAGGGCTAAAAAACATGTTTTCACTTTTGTGCACAATTTATGGAGAGTTTACAAAATCAAGCTATTTCATTGAATAAGTGTAGGAAAAGTTGATAAAATCCACTCAATTAGAGCAAATAAATACCATGAAACATGGATTTATCAGATACTTAGCCACAGACCTCACATCTCAATGTAAGCGGGACTAACCACTGCCCTTACACCGCCTCTACGACCTCGACAGGCGAAATTAACCTACCGTCCCTGCCAGTTGCATAACATCTCAACAATACCAGAATAAAACATTATATATTTCATCACTGATCACTTTTAGTATAAAATATTTTTCACATTTGTCTTCGAGTCCCAGACTCATCACAAACATTATCAATTTTTCTTATTTCCACAGCTCATCACACTCATCATCAATATAGTACTCGAACGATCAACTCACAACTTTAGAAACCTAAGTCCCCGTCTTCTAAATTTTTTACCAGAAAATATCTAGTTAAACTCACTTAGGGTATTTTCTATGTTTTAATTCCTAAAAACAAGATAAGACATCCTAGATAAGCATTACGAAAGTTTACGAGCTTGCTGGGAAGGTAAAACGGTTGAAAACCACGATTTTCATTGAAAAACAGGGCATTATGCATATGCATAGGATTGTGCGTACACACGCCCAGAAGAATTTTCTCAACTTGTGCGCACGCACGCATAGAGGTGCGCGTACACACACAAAGTTAAATTTTCTATTTTGTGTGTATGCATGAATACGTACGGACGCACTCAATAGAAGGCTCTTCCCAGCTTGTGCGTAAGCATGCTGTTGTGCGTACGCACAACTTGCAAATTTCATAGGGTGTGCATATGCACGAGTCACAACACTCGTTCTGCTTAGAGCGTAGGCACAAATGTGTGCGTGGGCACACAAAAACCAGAACTTACAATTTTCTGCAACATCACAGAATCCATATTTACACCAACTTCAAACGATCATATCTTTTTCTACAAAATTTTTATTTTCACGAAATCTATACCATTTTAGAGCTCTTTAATTTATATATAATTTGATACATAATTCAATCAATTTAAAAATCTGAAGCTCAAGATATGATCCGCCAAAGTTGGCCCAAAATTCTTTTTACCAAAAATTATAAAAACTCAATTTTACCAAAACTCTCAATTCAAAACCAATTGCTCTACATCCAAACCAATTCTAATGTATCTAAATTATATTCATATACTCTCCAATCATTCCACAACCTATCAACATGCAATTTCATCAATATCATCCAAAAATTCTCACTTTCATATCTCCAATTCTCAATTATTATAACTCAAAGCATCATTTCACTATCTTCAACTTTTATCAACATCAACAAGCTTCATATTTTAGTATCAACACCTATAATCATCATTTTTAACCCCACATCATAAATCAACTTCAACATTCATAAAAATCATAACATTAATCAAAATCATCATACATTAACACTCATTACCAACCAATTCAATCCCTTGCTAATGTCTACTAGCCTAAGTGTCCAGAAATATTACATATTACATAGAAGAAACCGAAACTATACCTTGACTGATTCACAATATGCACACTACACTAATTTGAGTCCAAATTAAGCTCCAATCACCAATAAATCACTTTAACATCTAAAGCTCCAAATGAATGCCAACATTCGCAAGAACTCAAACTAAAATCATACCAAATACCACAAATCAACATAGAGTTACTGACGAACGGATTCTTATGTGCTCTAGAATTTCACAATTAAAGCTCTCGTTGAAAGTATAGCTTCTAAACTAACTAAAATCCTTTTGTACAAAAAATTAGTTGTCACAAGAAACAAACCTTAAAAATAATGACCGAAGTATTCAAATCTCGGGTCGTCTCTCAAGGAATTGCAGGGAAGTGTTCTTGTTATTGGTTATGTAAAGGTATATTTTGGGGTTTTTACGATAAGAAGCAAGAATAGTAAACGGCAAAAGGAATAAACTAATAACTAGAAAAGCTCTTGGCAAAGTATGAGAACTGGATGTCCTATCCTAGTTATCCTTATCAATTGTGATGAGAATTATTCATTGCTCCCACTTGGCCAACCTCTAACCATGAAAGTATGTCAAGTGGATAAATCAATTTGATTTTCCAGATCCTAGTCAACTCCTATAGAAAGACTAGAGTTAGTGGAATTCAAATTAACTAGCAAATATAACAATTATCCATCAACAGAGTAGTTTGATAACTCAAGTGTCACCAATTACTCAACCAAAGCTAAGAGATTCAACAACAACGAATGGAGAAACAAAAAATAAACATGAAATACCTTAAATTATATATCATTTCGAAGCCCCGAATGTTAGCTTTCCAATGCAACTGAAACCATCTCATTTGGATCTCTATAGCTCAAGTTATGGTCAATTAAGTGCGAAGAGGTCAGGCTTGACAGCTCAGCAATTCCTTTAATTTCTTGTATTCCTTCCACTTTTGCATGGTTCCTTTCTATCCTCTAAGCCATTTCTGCCCTATGAACCCTGAAGGCACTTAACAAACATATCACGGCATCAAATGGTGATAAGAGAGGATTAAACATAGCAAATTTAAGGCTAAAGAAGCACGTTTTCAATCATAGCACAAAATTAGGAAGGAAAGTGTAAAACATGCGGATTCTGTGAATAAATGTGAGAATAGTGGATAAAATCCACTCAATTAAGCACAAGATGTACCACGAATTAGTGGTGTAACAAATCTCCCCACACTTAAACATTAGCATGTCCTCATGCTAAGTTCAAGAGAAGCTATAAGAGTGAAGGCAAAATGGTAGGATATATGAAATGCAACCTATCTGTATGAATGTAGCTAAATGTAAAATGCTTTACCTACTTGGTGAAAAGTAAATAAACCTTTCAAGAACAAACATGAACTGGATTTCACTAATTCAAATCATAAAAATGAAATACAAATAGACTTGCAGAAGAAAATAGGTCATGAAAGCTGGGAACAAAGAATCGAGCATCGAACCCTCACTGGAAGTGTATACACTCTACTTACTCAAGTGTTTAAGGTTCGATTCTCTCAATTCTCTACTAACCTTTCTTTCTAAGATTTGCTCTTCTTCTACCAATCAATAGAAATTTAATGCACAAATACACAAATCAGGAGGTTGGTGGACGAAATTGTGATCCTTATTCTTTAAGTTGCACTCCTTGTAAAATTATGGAATTTGAAATTGGCACGAGTGAACACAACTCCGTTCAACTAACCAGCAAGTGTACTGGGTCGTCCAAGTAATAAACCTTACGTGAGTAAGGGTCGATCCCACAGAGATTGTTGGTATGAAGCAAGCTATGGTCACCTTGTAAATCTCAGTTAGGCAGATTAAATTGGTTTATAGATTTTCGAATATTAATAATAAAAAGAAAATAAAAGAGATAGAAATACTTATGTAAATTAATAGTGGAAATTTCAGATAAGTGTATGAAGATGCTGTGCTCCTCTTGAATCTCTACTTTCCTATTGCTTTCATCCAATCCTTCTTACTCCTTTCCATGGCAAGCTGTATGTAGGGCATCACCGTTGTCAATGGCTACATCCCATCCTCTCAGTGAAAATGGTCCTCTGCGGCTGTCACTCGCATGGCTAATCATCTGTCGGTTCTCAATCAGGTTGGAATAGAATCCCTTGATTCTTTTGCGTTTGTCATCACGCCCAGCCTTCAGGAGTTTGAAGCTCGTCACAGTCATTCAATCCCAGAATCCTACTCGGAATACCATAGACAAGGTTTAGACTTTCCGGATCCTCATGAATGCCGCCATCTATCTAACTTATACCACGAAGATTCTGTTGGGGAATCTATGAGATACGCATTCAAGCTCTGTTGCATGTAGAACGGAAGTGGTTGTCAATCACGTGCGTTCATAAGTGAGAATGATAATGAGGGTTATCTAATCATCACATTCATCATGTTCTTGGGTGCGAATGAATATCTTGGAATAAGAATAAAAGAGAATTGAATAGAAAGTAATAGTAATTGTATTGAAACTTGAGGTACAGCAGAGCTCCACACCCTTAATCTATGGTGTGCAGAAACTCCACCGTTGAAAATACATAAGTAAAAGGTTCAGGCATGGCCGAATGGCCAGCCCCCTAAATGTGATCAATAGCCTCTTAGGATGAAGAATAAAACAAAACTAAGACCAAAGATGTCTAATACAATAGTAAGAGGTCCTATATATACTAGACTAGCTACTAGGGTTTACATAAGTAAGTAATTGATGCATAAATCCACTTCCGGGGCCCACATGGTGTATGCTTGGGCTGAGCTTGATCAATCAACGAGCTGAGGCTTCTCTTGAAGTTGAACTCCGAGTTATGACGTGTTTTGGGCGTTCAACTCCGGATCATGACGTTTTTCTGGCGTTTAACTCCAGACAGCAGCATGAACTTGGCGTTCAACGCCAAGTTATGTCGTTAATTTCCGAATAAAGTATGGACTATTATATATTGCTGGAAAGCCCTAGATGTCTACTTTCCAATGCCGTTGAGAGCGCGCCAATTGGAGTTTTGTAGCTCCAGAAAATCCATTTCGAGTGCAGGGAGGTCAGATTCCAACAGCATCAGCAGTCCTTTTGTCAGCCTTTTTCAGAGTTTTGCTCAAATCCCTCAATTTCAGTCAGAATTTACCTGAAATCACAGAAAAACACACAAACTCATAGTAAAGTCCAGAAATGTAAATTTAACATAAAAACTAGTGAAAACATCCCTAAAAGTAGCTTGAACTTACTAAAAACTACCTAAAAACAATGCCAAAAAGCGTATAAATTATCCGCTCATCACAACACCAAACTTAAATTGTTGCTTGTCCCCAAGCAACTGAAAATCAAATAGGATAAAAAGAAGAGAATATACTATAAATTCCAAAATATTAATGAATTTTAATTATAATTAGATGAGCGGGACTTGTAGCTTTTTGCTTCTGAACAGTTTTGGCATCTCACTTTTTCCTTTGAAGTTTAGAATGATTGGCTTCTCTAGGAACTTAGAATTTCAGATAGTGTTATTGACTTTCCTAGTTAAGCATGTTGATTCTTGAACACAGCTACTTATGAGTCTTGGCTGTGGCCCTAAGCACATTGTTTTCCAGTATTACCACCGGATACATAAATGCCACAGACACATAACTGGGTGAACCTTTTCAGATTGTGACTCAGCTTTGCTAGAGTCCCCAGTTAGTGGTGTCCAGAGCTCTTAAGCACACTCTTTTGCCTTGGATCACGACTTTAACCACTTAGTCTCAAGCTTTTTACTTGGACCTTCATGACACAAGCACATGGTTAAGGACAGCTTGATTTAGCCGCTTAGGCCTGGATTTAATTTCCTTGGGCCCTCCTATCCATTGATGCTCAAAGCCTTGGATCCTTTTTACCCTTGCCTTTTGGTTTTAAGGGCTATTAGCTTTTTGACAAACCCCAATTTGAGGGTTTATCTTGTATTGAATTTAGAATATTTTGATAACCTTTTGTCACATTTAGCCTAGGAATTAGCATGGTTTTGTATCTCTCCCATATTTGTGCTTAAGTGTAAAAACATGCTTTGTAAGCCTTATTTTGATGAATTCTAATTTCTCTTTGATTCCATAAGATGCCTTGATGTGTTTGCTAGTAATCTCAGGTTGAAATAGGCTAGGCATGGATCAAAGGAAGCAAGGAAGGAAGCATGCAAGTGGAGAGAAGCACAAAAAGCCAAAGAGTTGATCTCGGCCAAGCACGCGTATGCGCACAAGGCGCTCGCGCGCACATCGCAGAATTGGCCAGGGACGCGCACGCGTACCGTGCGCGCACGCGTCGTAGTCCGCACGTGATTCTTTTATTACAACACGTGCCTGGCGATTTTGGAAGGTTCCAGCAACCAACTTTGGTGCCAAAATGCATATAAGAGCCAAGGATTGAAGGGGATTAACAACTTAACTACACACATTCACACCCATAGACTAATTTTTAGATCATTAGGTAGATATTTTTGTAGTTAGTTACATTTGTAGAGAGAGAAACTCCAACTTCTCTCTAGGATTCATCTTCATTTTCTCAATTCTCAACCATTCCTTGGTGAGATCTATTGCCACTCTCAATTTACTTTGTCCATGTTGTAGATCATCTTCTCTAATCTCAATTAGTGTTGTAATTGTTCAATTCTTGTAGATCTTAGAATTAGCTTTGTTGTTTTGGATTCTATTGATTCAATAAAGATCTCATTTTCATTGTTGTTCATTGTTGATTGTTGTTTTCTCTTGTGTTGAATTGCTTTAATTCTAAATCTCTTCCCAATTTTGCTATGTCTTTCATTCTTGCCCTCCAAATGTTTGAGAAAATGCCAACTTTAGATATGGAGTAGAATTCTCTCACTTGGCCTAGTGGTTGAGTCATTGGAGACACTTGAATAATGGATGTCAATTGTTGATTAAGAATTGAGGATTGCTAATTGACTTAGAGTGCACTAAAGCTAGACTTACCTAGGGTAAGACTAGGACTTGTGACTTGAGTTAATTACTTTTACTTGACTTTCCTCTATAATTAGGGGTTAACTAAGTGAAGCAATACTCCTTCGTTATCACAATTGAAGGAAGCTATAGTGATGGGACTTCCAATGTTCAACCTTGGCCAAGGCTTTTAATATTGATTGATTGTTGTTTTCTTTTATTCACACTTTTATGCCACACTCTTCAAACCACAAAAAGACCACTTAACCAATACATGCATCCTTGTAGCATTCCTAGGGAAGAACGACTCGGGACTAATACTCTCGATTATAGATTGTAGATTTGTTTGATAAATGGATTTTGCGTCGGTTTAGACTATACTACGATTGACTACTTAATAATTTCTATACCGGCAAAAATTCATTTGTCAAAATGGCGCCGTTGCCGGGGAATGCGCATGAGTGCCATGTTTTTGGTTAATGTAAATATGTGAATATTGTGAATATGTTTGTCTTTTGTTTGTTTGTTAGTTTTTGTTAGTTTTAAGATCTCTATTGGTTTTTGTTTCTATTCGTCACTATGAATTCTCGTCCTTGTGGTTTTGGATGTGACTATGACTATTTTGTAGGCGATGAAAACTTGAATGATGGCTCACATTATGGGAGAGATGAATTCTTAGGAAGGGAGCCATATCCATATGAGCAATCATCATGGCAACCTTCCCCTTCAAGCTACTATGATGGTAACCCTCCCTATAATGCATATCATTCCTATGGATATGATGATTCTTATCATGGTTATACCACCCAACCACCACCATTCTATGCACCATACTCTCAACCCACACCTTATTTCCACCAAATGCCCACATATGATCCAAATCTATATTCCCCCTATGCATGCCCTTATGACGACTATGAACAAGCAACCCTTGAATCACCACCACTCCAACGTTTTTATCCCCCAACCCAAGTTCCCATGGATGATACACTTGGCATTATTCTTCAAGAGCAAGAAGAACTCCAAATCGTCTTCACTAGTTTCACCTCTACCCTCCAAGAATTTACGTCCCGCATAATTTTACCTTCTACCAATAACCAAAATTATCTCCCACCTCAAAGCTTTGATGAATCTTCTTTCCAACCATATTATGATTTCTCTTCTCCGCCACAAACCTCCATGGAAGCATATCAATGTCCATTAATCCAAGAGCAATATGATCCTACTCATGTTAGTAAAGCGGAACAAGAACTAAGGGATTGTTTCAAGGAAGAAATGGATCGACTTCAAGCAACCATCCATCAAAAGATAGACTCTTGGGGTTCGTATCACAAGCGAAATGAGTTCAAGGATGATTGTGAGAAAGCAACCAAAGATGGAGGTATGAGAGAGACTTTAGAGTCTCAAGTTGAGCACAAGGAAATGGAGTGCGTGTTGCAACAAGCGGAGGAAATGAAGATTGTCGAAGATAAAGAAGTGGAAGAAGACCTAGAGGAGGTTGAACAAGAAGGAAGTTCCATCAACGAAAATAACTCTACATCAAGTGACAATGGTGATCTTGTTGAAGCTTCCCCCTTCGAATGTGAAACCGATGTTGAGGAGGGTGCGCAACCCCCAACACATAACTTGATCAATGATAAAGGTTTGAAGGAAGTTAGCAAACAAGAAGGATTTAAAAAGAGTTATCAAAAGATGGAAATCATCATGGAGGAGCCAAAGGAAGTGGAACCTACAATGTCAAGACCATTGGATATCTTCCTTGCTAAGTCGCCGTCCCAACCACAAATTGAGTGGGTAATCATCTCACCCTTTAATTTTCTTGGCCCATATCAATATGCATTGTTAGAAACGGACGGTCAACTTAGAGCTCTTTGTGGGCTAGAGAGTAAGAACGGATTAGATGTTGGTGGACAATGTGAATCAAGGTGCATAAAGGATGGAATATCAAACTTTGAATCTCAAAGGTGGAGTGAAGCCAAATTTAATGGGATTAGGATGATGAGTATGAGTTACAAGGAGAATTCAATAAGTTTGTTACCCTATTGGAAGCATGAAGATCAAGAAGAAAAGGAGTTAACAAATAAAGTATGGGACCCCGGAACATACATAAACCAATATCAACTTAAGGGCCTCGTTACTTGCCTAGGCCCCCTTGAAGGCCTTGTACGCTTAAATTGGGATCCCGGAGGCTATTGGAAGTGCAAACATTGGTGGGGATTCGAAGAAGAGTTTAAGCATAAGCCACCCTAGCAAGGACTCCACCAAATGTCCAACTTAAGGACTTAAACTAAAAGTGCTAGGTGGGAGACACCCCACCATGGTAAACTCTTTCCACGCTCTTTTAATTTTGTTTAATAAGTGATTGGAGTTACCATTGTAGGTAGTTTTTCATTTCATAATTAGCTTGTTTGTGTACACTAGTTGCTAGTATATTGACATGTATGTTGTGCTTAGTAGAAATAGAATAAATCTCAAAACCAACTTGCATTTTAGAAAGTGTAGGTTTTTGACTAAATAAGGAGTTGTAGGTACCATGGGGAGCCTTTGGGCAATTTAGAGCTTTTAGGCATTTTCTTGTTCAAAAAAAATAAAAAATAAAAAATAAAAAAAAATAATAAAAAAAAAATGATGAGAAAGAGGAGGAGGGTGAACGCGCGCGCGCACTGTACGCGCGCGCGCACTGTACGCGCACGCGTCCCTGTATGGATGCACCATGAGCCACACTCCCGAGAGTTGGGCCGCCCTTGGGCACCCATCATGCCTTGAGCCCAACGCAATACACGCGGACGCGCACAACATGCGTGCGCGCCGTCGTCAAGCATATGGACATTCGCGCAGACGCGCACCTGCCGCGTCCGCGCCGTTTACTGCTGCATCGATTGAGCCAATCCACAGAGAGTTGAGCCAGTTTTGGGCCAACCTTAAGCCCCTGGCCCAACCTGCTTCGCGCGGACGCGTATATGCCGCGTGCGCGCCGATCTGATTGCGCGACTTCCAGGCCATTGTCCAGAGAGTTAGGCCTGCGTTGGGCCAACTCTAAGCTCCTAGCCCAACTCCATGCACGCGTGCGCGCACTATACGCGCACGCGCCCCTTCCCATTTTGCTCACATACGCTCAGGCGCGCTATACGCGCACGCGTAGACCTCAAGTTTTCTCAATCGACGCGGACGCGCAAGGTGCGCGCTCGCGCCGATTCAAAAAAATGGGAATCCTAAGACGCGAAGAGCGTTGCGCCGCAGCGCACTCCCTTCTTCCCCCCTCCATAATCGCCGCTGCTCAGCCGGTACCACCGCCACAGCCAGAGCCTACCGGTGTACCTATCCCGGATCCTCAGGATTAGCATCGAGGACGATGCTTAATCTTAAGTGTGGGGAGGTAGCCGGTGGCATCATTAGATACCGGTGAACATTTTGGCCACTTTGCTAGCTATCTTACTTTGCACACTCTTTGTATATAATTGATGTATTTTGAGTTTATTTTGGATTTTAGATACTTTGATGCTTATGGATATCCTTAGATGTGATTTCATACTTTCACTTTTAGTTGAATTTTTTTTCTTTATACATTTTTTGCATATCTTTCTTTTTAATTCGTGGTTGTGATTAGAAATCATACTTTAACTTGCAAACACTTGGTCACCCTTTTTGCACAAGAAATTGGTTTTAAGTGAAAAAGGAAAGGGTGAACTAAGAAAATTTTTGAACTTTTCAATCACAACAATGCTTAGTTGAACATTGAAAGTTTCCAAGGAGTTTGAACATAGGGCATTTACCCAATTGATTGAAGGAAAATTTTGGTGAACTTGCTTGAATTTCATACTTTGTGAAGCATGTATTGAACTAAGAACACAAGCTTGTGAGACTTGAGCCTATTGATGTGGTTACATTTTATAACCACTTATTTTCCATTCTTGTGTGAAATTGTTCTCTTTCTATGATTGTGATCCTTGATTTGCTTGATTCTATATGTCCATTTATTTCTTGTATTTATGCATTTATATGATTGAGGCCATCACTTCATTAGCCACTTACCCAAATGGCCAACCCTTTTATATCCCATTGTTAGCCAATTTTGAGCCTATGCTTAGCCAACTTATTCTAAATTTAGCACATTACAAGCCCAAGGCGGAAAACCAATGAAAAGTCCTTACTTGGATCTTTGATTAGCCTAGGCTAGTGAGAGCGTTCATTATTCAAAGTTGGTGAGGTTTGGGAACATTGGAGGGGATAAAAGGGGTAGTACACTTTCATGTTTAGGAATTGGGTACATACTCATGTATTGATTAAATGAATAGACCTTGTGCATTGATGTTCTTGTATATAGTTTGACAAAAGAAAAAGAAATGAAAAAAAAAATGATGAAAAGAAAAGGAAATAAAAGTGAAAGAAAAGAAAAAAATTGTATATGGAAAAAGAAAAAAAAATAATAAAAAAAAAGGGGACAAAATGCCCCAAAATGAAGTCAATAAAAAGGAATCAATGCATAGGTGTTATGAATCAAATAAGGATGCATGATTATGTAAGAAAAGTGAAGAATGGGTAGTTAGAATAGTTTGAATATGTATAGGTCGTTATATAGGTTAGGTGGGAAAGTCTATGCTAATCAAAGATTCAAACCCTAGTCCACTTAACCATAAATGACCCTACCTTGACCCTAACCCCATTACAACCTAAATGAAAGACCTCATGATGAATGTATGCATGCACTGAATAAATGTTGATTGTTAGAAGGAAATCAAATTTTGGAAAGCTTGATTAGAAGAGAATTGAGTGAATTGACCCTTAAACACTTGAGTGAATAGAGCGGATACACATATCCGGTGAGGGTTCAAAAGTTCAATTACATGTGTTCACCCATATTATCTATATTCTTGCAAGTTTAAATTCTTTTTGGCAATTCAATCCAATTGTGGTTTGGAATTAATTCCTATTGCCTAGCCCTTGTGCTTACACATGCTTTCTTGGCAATTTGATATGTTTGAACTAAGCATTTCCAATTGCTTTAGGTAGTTGCATTTAGATAGGACTCATATAGCTTAATTGCATTTAATAAGTGTCATACCCCTTAGTTCCTTCTTATTTTAGCATGAGGACATGCTAAGGCTTAAGTGTGGGGAGGTTGACAAACCCCAATTTGAGGGTTTATCTTGTATTGAATTTAGAATATTTTGATAACCTTTTGTCACATTTAGCCTAGGAATTAGCATGGTTTTGTATCTCTCCCATATTTGTGCTTAAGTGTAAAAACATGCTTTGTAAGCCTTATTTTGATGAATTCTAATTTCTCTTTGATTCCATAAGATGCCTTGATGTGTTTGCTAGTAATCTCAGGTTGAAATAGGCTAGGCATGGATCAAAGGAAGCAAGGAAGGAAGCATGCAAGTGGAGAGAAGCACAAAAAGCCAAAGAGTTGATCTCGGCCAAGCACGCGTATGCGCACAAGGCGCTCGCGCGCACATCGCAGAATTGGCCAGGGACGCGCACGCGTACCGTGCGCGCACGCGTCGTAGTCCGCACGTGATTCTTTTATTACAACACGTGCCTGGCGATTTTGGAAGGTTCCAGCAACCAACTTTGGTGCCAAAATGCATATAAGAGCCAAGGATTGAAGGGGATTAACAACTTAACTACACACATTCACACCCATAGACTAATTTTTAGATCATTAGGTAGATATTTTTGTAGTTAGTTACATTTGTAGAGAGAGAAACTCCAACTTCTCTCTAGGATTCATCTTCATTTTCTCAATTCTCAACCATTCCTTGGTGAGATCTATTGCCACTCTCAATTTACTTTGTCCATGTTGTAGATCATCTTCTCTAATCTCAATTAGTGTTGTAATTGTTCAATTCTTGTAGATCTTAGAATTAGCTTTGTTGTTTTGGATTCTATTGATTCAATAAAGATCTCATTTTCATTGTTGTTCATTGTTGATTGTTGTTTTCTCTTGTGTTGAATTGCTTTAATTCTAAATCTCTTCCCAATTTTGCTATGTCTTTCATTCTTGCCCTCCAAATGTTTGAGAAAATGCCAACTTTAGATATGGAGTAGAATTCTCTCACTTGGCCTAGTGGTTGAGTCATTGGAGACACTTGAATAATGGATGTCAATTGTTGATTAAGAATTGAGGATTGCTAATTGACTTAGAGTGCACTAAAGCTAGACTTACCTAGGGTAAGACTAGGACTTGTGACTTGAGTTAATTACTTTTACTTGACTTTCCTCTATAATTAGGGGTTAACTAAGTGAAGCAATACTCCTTCGTTATCACAATTGAAGGAAGCTATAGTGATGGGACTTCCAATGTTCAACCTTGGCCAAGGCTTTTAATATTGATTGATTGTTGTTTTCTTTTATTCACACTTTTATGCCACACTCTTAAAACCACAAAAAGACCACTTAACCAATACATGCATCCTTGTAGCATTCCTAGGGAAGAACGACTCGGGACTAATACTCTCGATTATAGATTGTAGATTTGTTTGATAAATGGATTTTGCGTCGGTTTAGACTATACTACGATTGACTACTTAATAATTTCTATACCGGCAAAAATTCATTTGTCACTTTTTCTACTGCTCCTTCTTTTTCTATATACTCTTTTTTTTTCTTTTTTTCGAATGCTTCTTCTTTTTCACTGCTTTTTCTTGCTTCAAGAATCAATTTCATGATTTTTCAGATCCTCAATAACATCTCTCTTTGTTCATCATTCTTTCAAGAGCCAACAATTTTAACATTCATAAACAACAAGATCAAAAGACATATGCACTGTTCAAGCATTCATTCAGAAAACAAAAAGTATTGTCACCACATCAATATAATTAAACTAAATTCAAGAGCTATTTTCGAAATTCATGTACTTCTTATTCTTTTGAATTAAAACATTTTTCTTTTAAGAGAGGTGAAGGATTAATGGAATTTATTCATAGCTTTAAGGCATGGTTACATACTAATGATCATGAAGTAGAGACACAAAACATAAATAGACACAATACTAAAAACCGAAAACAGAAAGAAATAAAGAACAAGGAATGAATCCACCTTTAGTGGCGTCTTCTTCTTGAAGGACCAATGATGTTCCTAAGCTCTTCTATGTCCCTTCCTTGCCTTTGTTGCTCCTCCCTCATTGCTCTTTGATCTTCTCTTATTTCTTGGAGAATGATGGAGTGCTCATGATGTTCCACCCTTAATTGTTCCACATTGTGGCTTAAATCTTCTAAGGAGGTGTTGAGTTGCTCCCAATAGTTGTTTGGGGGAAAGTGCATCCCTTGGGGCATCTCAGGAATTTGTTGATGATGAGCTTCCTCATGCACTTCTTGAGGGCCGTGAGAAGCTTCTCTTGCTTGCTCCATCCTTTTCTTGGTGATGGGCTTGTCTTCTTCAATAGAGACATCTCCTTCTATGATAACTCCAGCTGAGTAACATAGATGGCAAATAAGGTGAGGAAAAGCTAGCCGTGCCATAGGTGAGGGCTTGTCGGCTATTTTGTAGATTTCATTCGAGATGACCTCATGAACTTCTACTTCCTCTCCAATCATGATGCTATGGATCATGATGGCCCGATCCACAGTAACTTCAGATTGGTTGCTAGTAGGAATGATGGAGCGTTGAATGAACTCCAACCATCCTCTAGCTATAGGCTTGAGGTCCAATCTTCTTAGTTGGACTGGCTTGCCCTTGGAATCTATTCTCCACTGAGCTCCTTCCACACAAATGTCCATAAGGACTTGGTCTAACCTTTGATTAAAGTTGACCCTCCTAGTGTAGGGGCATTCATCACCTTGCATCATAGGCAAGTGAAACGCCAACCTCACATTTTCCGGACTGAAATCCAAGTATTTCCCCCTAACCATTGTGAGATAATTCTTTGGACTTGGGTTCATATCTTGGTCATGGTTCCTAGTGATCCATGCATTGGCATAGAACTCTTGAACCATTAAGATCCCGACTTGTTGCATGGGGTTGGTTAAGACTTCCCAACCTCTTCTTTGAACTTCATGTCGGATCTCCGGATACTCATTTTTTCTGAGCTTGAAAGGGACCTCAGGGATCACCTTCTTCTTTGCCACAACATCATAGAAGTGGTCTTGATGGCTCTTGGAGATGAATCTTTCCATCTCCCATGACTCGGAGGTGGAAGCTTTTGTCTTCCCTTTTCCTTTTCTAGAGGAAACTCCGGCCTTAGGTGCCATTGGTAATGGAAAAACAAAAAAAAGCTTATGCTTTTACCACACCAAACTTAAAATATTGCTCGCCCTCGAGCAAAAAAAAGAAAAGAAGAGTAGAAGAAGAAGAAGAAAATATGGTAGAGAGGGAGAGAGTTGGGTTCGGCTATGGGGGAGAAGAAGGTGTAGTGTTGTGTGAAAATGAAGGAGAAGGGAAGGGTTTTTATAGGGAGAGGGGAGGGTGGGTGTTCGGCCAAATTGGGTGGGAATGGGTGGGAAATTGAATTTGAATTTTATGAAGGTAGGTGGGGTTTATGGGGAAGAGTGGGGTGATGTGAATGGTGAATGGGGGAATTGGGAAGAGGAATTAAGGTGATTGGTGATGGGTGTTGGGAAGTGTGACATGGGGAGTAGGAAGAATGAGATTTAGGATTAGGAGAGTGTGATTAGGATTAAAAGGTAAGGTGGGAATATGGTAGGTGGGGATCCTGTGGGGTCCACAGATCCTGAGGTGTAAAGAAATACCATTCCTTCACCATATAGGCATGTAAAATGCCTTCATGCATCATTCTGGCGTTCAAACGCCCATTGATGCACGTTCTGGGCGTTCAACGCCCATGTAATGCATGTTTCTGGCGTTGAACGCCAGTTTCATGCTTGTTACTGGCGTTCAGCGCCAGCTTTTCTCCTCTAGGCACATTCCTGGCGTTCAGCGCCAGGATGTTGCTTGTTTCTGGCGTTCAGCGCCAGAATGGTGCTCTGTTATGGCGTTGAACGCCAGCCAGATGCATCTTACTGGCGTTGAACGCCAGCCTGTGCGTCCTCCAGGGTGAAAAAAATTTTTTCTTCTGTTTTTGACTCTGTTTTTAATTTTTTTGATTTTTTCGTGCCTCCTCATGATCATGTACCTAATAAAACACAAAATAACAATAAAATAGAATAAAATAGTAATTAGATAAATAAAATTGGGTTGCCTCCCAACAAGCGCTTCTTTAATGTCAATAGCTTGACAGTGGCTCTCATAGAGCCACAAGGTGATCAGGTCAATGTTGTATAGTTGCCAACACCAAACTTAGAGTTTGGATATGGGGTCTTAACACCAAACTTAGAGTTTGGTTGTGGCCTCACAACACCAAACTTAGAGTTTGACTGTGTGGGCTCTTCTTGACTCTAAATTAAGAGAAGCTCTTCATGCTTACTCTCTTCTGTCACAGAGGGATGGCCATGTGCCTTAAACACAAGGTATTCCCCATTCAATTGAAGGACTAACTCTCCTCTGTTGACATCTATCACAGCCTCTGCTGTGGCTAGGAAAGGTCTTCCAAGGATGATACATTCATCATCTTCCTTCCTAGTGTCTAGGATTATGAAATCAGTAGGGATGTAAAGGCCTTCAACCTTTACTAGAACGTCCTCTACTAACCCATAGGCTTGTCTCAATGACTTGTCTGCCAATTGCAATGAGAACAAGGCAGGTTGTACCTCAATGATCCCCAGCTTCTCCATTACAGAGAGTGGCATTAGATTTATCCCTGACCCCAGATCACACAGAGCTTTTTCAAAGATCATGGTGCCTATGGTACAAGGTATTAAGAACTTGTCAGGATCTTGTTTCTTTTGAGGTAGAATTTTCTGAATCCAAGTATCCAGTTCATTAATGAGCAAGGGAGGTTCACTTTTCCAAGTCTCATTACCAAATAACTTGGCATTCAGCTTCATGATAGCTCCTAAGTATTGAGCAACTTGCTCTCCAGTTACATCTTCATCTTCTTCTGAGGAAGAATAGTCTTCAGAGCTCATGAATGGCAGAAGGAGATTCAATGGAATCTCCATGGTCTCTATATGAGCCTCAGATTCCTTTGGATCCTTAATAGGAAACTCCTTCTTGCTTGAGGGACGTCCCAGGAGGTCTTCCTCACTAGGATTTTCGTCCTCCTCCTCCCTTGTGCATTCGGCCATATTGACTATGTCAATGGCCTTGCACTCTCCTTTTGGATTCTCTTCTGTATTACTTGGGAGAATACTAGGAGGAGTTTCAATGACTTTCTTACTCAGCTGGCCCACTTGTGCCTCCAAATTTCAAATGGAGGATCTTGTTTCATTCATGAAACTGAAAGTGGCCTTTAACAGATCAGAGACTACATTGGCTAAATTAGAAGTGTTTTGTTCAGAATTCTCTGTCTGTTGCTGAGAAGATGATGGATATGGCTTGCTATTGTTCAGCCTGTTGCGTCCACCATTGTTAAAGCCTTGTTGAGGCTTTTGTTGATCCTTCCATGAGAAATTTGGATGATTTCTCCATGATGAGTTATAGGTGTTTCCATAAGGTTCACCCATGTAATTAACCTCTGCCATGGCAGGGTTCTCAGGATCATAAGCTTCTTCAGAAGCTGCCTCTCTAGTACTGTTGGATGCATGTTACAATCCATTCAGATTTTGAGAGATCATGTTGACTTGTTGAGTCAACACTTTGTTCTGAGCCAATATGGCATTCAGAGTATCAATTTCAAGAACTCCTTTCTTCTGAGGTATCCCATTGTTCACGGAATTCCTCTCAGAAGTGTACATGAACTGGTTATTTGCAACCATGTCAATGAGCTCTTGAGCCTCTTCAGGCGTTTTCTTCAGGTGAATAGATCCACCTGCAAAATGATCCAATGACATTTTCGAAAATTCAGAGAGACCATAATAGAATATATCTAAAATGGTCCATTCTGAAAACATGTCAGATGGACATCTTTTGGTCAGCTGCTTGTATCTTTCCCAAGCTTCATAGAGGGATTCACCATCTTTTTGTTTGAAGGTTTGAACATCCACTCTCAGCTTGCTCAGCTTTTGAGGAGGAAAGAATTTATCCAAGAAGGCAGTGACCAGCTTATCCCATGAGTCCAGGCTATCCTTGGGTTGTGAATCCAACCATATTCTAGCTCTGTCTCTTACAGCAAAAGGGAAAAGCATGAGTCTGTAGACCTCAGGATCAACTCCATTCGTCTTTACAGTCTCATAGATCTGCAAGAACTCAGTTAAAAACTGGTAAGGATCTTCAGATGGAAGTCCATAAAACTTGCAGTTTTGTTGCATTAAAGCAACTAGCTGAGGTTTCAGCTCAAAGTTATTGGCTCCAATGGCAGGAATGGAGATGCTTCTTCCATCAAACTTGGACGTTGGCTTTGTGAAGTCACCAAGCATTCTCCTTGCATTATTATTATTATTTCCGGCTGCCATCTCCTTCTCTTGTTCGAAAATTTCTGAAAGGTTGTTTCTGGATTGTTGTAATTTAGCTTCTCTTAATTTTCTCTTCAGAGTCCTTTCAGGTTCTGGATCAATTTCAACAAGAGTGCCTTTATCCTTGTTCCTGCTCATATGAAAGATAAGAAAACAAGAAAAGAAAGGGGAATCCTCTATGTCACAGTATAGAGATTCCTTTATGTTAGTAGAAAAAGAAAGGGGTAGAAGAATGAAGAAGAGGGTTCGGATTTTTGGATGAAGAGGGGTGAAGAGAAGTGTTAGTAATTACATAATTAAATAGAAGAAGAAAAGAGGAGGGATATTTCGAAAATAATTTTTGAAAAGGGGTTAGTGATTTTCGAAAATTAGAGATAAATGTAATTGAAATTAAAATTTGAAATAATTAATTAATTGAAAAGAATTTTTTTTTTTTTTGAAAAGAGAGGGAGATATTTTCGAAAATTGAAGAGGGAAAAGTAGTTAGGTGGTTTTGAAAAAGATAAGAAACAAACAAAAAGTTAGTTAGTTGATTGAAAAAGATTTGAAATCAAAATTGAAAAAGATAAGAAGATAAGAAGTTAGATAAGATATTTTGAAATCAAATTTTGAAAAAGATCAAATTTTTGAAAAAGATCAAATAAAAGATAAAAAGATTTAATTCAAAAATTTTGAAATTATTTACTTCACTAACAAGAAACTACAAGATAAGATTCTAGAACTTAAAGATTGAACCTTTCTTAACAAGAAAGTAACAAACTTCAAATTTTTGAACCAATCACATTAATTATTAGTGAGTTTTCGAAAATATGATGTAAAGATAAGGAAAAGATTTTGAAAAATAAATTGTTTTTTTTTTTAAATTTCCGAAAAATAGAAACAAAATGAAAAAGATATGATTTTTGAAAAAGATTTTAAAAAGATAAGATTTTTAAAATTGAAATTTTTGACTTGACTTGTAAGAAACAACTAATTTTAAAAATTTTTGACCAAGTTAACCCAAAATTTCGAAAATTTAGAGGAAAATAAGGAAAAGATATTTTTTTGATTTTAAATTTTTAATGAAAAACACAAGAATGACCCAAAACATGAAAATTTTGGATCAAAACACAAGATGCATGCAAGAATGCTATGAATGTCAAGATGAACACCAAGAACACTTTGAAGATCATGATGAACATCAAGAACATAATTTTGAAAAATTTTTTTTGATGCAAAGAAAACATGCAAGACACCAAACTTAGAAATCTTTAATGCATGGAAAATATGAATGCAAAGATGCACATGAAAAACAGCAAACAACACAAAACAAGAAATCATCAAGATCAAACAAGAAGACTTGTCAAGAACAACTTGAAGATCATGAAGAACACTATGAATGCATGGAGTTTTCAAAAAAATGCAAGAAAAATTCTAAAAGCATGCAATTGACACCAATCTTAAAAATTGACTCAAGACTCAAACAAGAAACACAAAATATTTTTTTTATTTTTATGATTTTCTAATTTTTTGTATTTTTATTATTTTTTTGAAAAAAAATTATTAGAAAAACGAAAAATAAAAAGAAAAATTTTGAAAAAGATTTTTGAAAAGAAAATTACCTAATCTGAGCAACAAGATGAACCGTCAGTTGTCCATACTCGAACAATCCCCGGCAACGGCGCCAAAAACTTGGTGGACGAAATTGTGATCCTTATTCTTTAAGTTGCACTCCTTGTAAAATTATGGAATTTGAAATTGGCACGAGTGAACACAACTCCGTTCAACTAACCAGCAAGTGTACTGGGTCGTCCAAGTAATAAACCTTACGTGAGTAAGGGTCGATCCCACAGAGATTGTTGGTATGAAGCAAGCTATGGTCATCTTGTAAATCTCAGTTAGGCAGATTAAATTGGTTTATAGATTTTCGAATATTAATAATAAAAAGAAAATAAAAGAGATAGAAATACTTATGTAAATTAATAGTGGGAATTTCAGATAAGTGTATGAAGATGCTGTGCTCCTCTTGAATCTCTACTTTCCTATTGCTTTCATCCAATCCTTCTTACTCCTTTCCATGGCAAGCTGTATGTAGGGCATCACCGTTGTCAATGGCTACATCCCATCCTCTCAGTGAAAATGGTCCTCTGCGGCTGTCACTCGCATGGCTAATCATCTGTCGGTTCTCAATCAGGTTGGAATAGAATCCCTTGATTCTTTTGCGTTTGTCATCACGCCCAGCCTTCAGGAGTTTGAAGCTCGTCACAGTCATTCAATCCCAGAATCCTACTCGGAATACCATAGACAAGGTTTAGACTTTCCGGATCCTCATGAATGCCGCCATCTATCTAACTTATACCACGAAGATTCTGTTGGGGAATCTAAGAGATACGCATTCAAGCTCTGTTGCATGTAGAACGGAAGTGGTTGTCAATCACGTGCGTTCATAAGTGAGAATGATAATGAGGGTTATCTAATCATCACATTCATCATGTTCTTGGGTGCGAATGAATATCTTGGAATAAGAATAAAAGAGAATTGAATAGAAAGTAATAGTAATTGTATTGAAACTTGAGGTACAGCAGAGCTCCACACCCTTAATCTATGGTGTGCAGAAACTCCACCGTTGAAAATACATAAGTAAAAGGTTCAGGAATGGCCGAATGGCCAGCCCCCTAAATGTGATCAATAGCCTCTTAGGATGAAGAATAAAACAAAACTGAGACCAAAGATGTCTAATACAATAGTAAGAGGTCCTATATATACTAGACTAGCTACTAGGGTTTACATAAGTAAGTAATTGATGCATAAATCCACTTCCGGGGCCCACTTGGTGTATGCTTGGGCTGAGCTTGATCAATCCACGAGCTGAGGCTTCTCTTGAAGTTGAATTCCGAGTTATGACGTGTTTTGGGCGTTCAACTCCGGATCATGACGTTTTTCTGGCGTTTAACTCCAGACAGCAGCATGAACTTGGCGTTCACGTCGTCAATTTCCGAATAAAGTATAGACTATTATATATTGCTGGAAAGCCCTGGATGTCTACTTTCCAACGCTGTTGAGAGCGCGCCAATTGGAGTTCTGTAGCTCCAGAAAATCCATTTCGAGTGCAGGGAGGTCAGATTCCAACAGCATCAGCAGTCCTTTTGTCAGCCTTTTTCAGAGTTTTGCTCAAATCCCTCAATTTCAGTCAGAATTTACCTGAAATCACAGAAAAACACACAAAATCATAGTAAAGTCCAGAAATGTGAATTTAACATAAAAACTAGTGAAAACATTCCTAAAAGTAGCTTGAACTTACTAAAAACTACCTAAAAACAATGCCAAAAAGCGTATAAATTATCCGCTCATCAGAGGTCTTTTAAGGGTTGTAATGGGGTTAGCGTCAAGGTAGGATTGTATTTGGTCAAGTGGACTAAAATCTGAATCCTTAATTAACCTAAACTTCTCACCTAACTTAGGACAATCCATGTAATTAAAATACAAAATCTAACTACCCATTAACTATTTTTACCACACATTCATGCATCCGAATTTGAGTACAACTCATATGCATTGCTATCATTTACTTTAGGGTATTTTGTCCCCTTTTATTATTGTTTGCTCTTTTTCTTTTCTTCGTTCACATAAATTTTTTTTCTTTTTCTTTTTCTTTTTTTTCTTTTTTTTTTCTCAATGCATATGGTTAAGGTATTGAATGCATAAACATGTTCTCAACATTCTTTTTCACATTTTCTCAAGAATATACAACACCCAATTCTCAAACCAAATATTGGCAAACCCAATTTCCCCACACTTAATTCATGAGCACTCTCACTAGCCTAAGCTAACCAAGGATTCAAACTAGGGACATTATTGTTTTCTGCTTAGAGTTAGTGATGAGTTAAAGAAAAGAACAAATGGAAAAAATAGGCTCAACTTTGGTTTGCAAAGAATAATGAAAGATAAGGCCATATGGGTATGTAAGCTTTGTGAAACAAGGCCTCAATCATGTAAGTGTATGCATACATCAAATAATGGAAATATAGAATTAAGCAAGACAAAGATCACAATTTTAGAGAGAACAACACACACAAAAAAAATATATTGGTTGATAAAATGCAACCAATCAATTAGGCTCAAAATCTCAGGGGTTTTGTGTGTTCGAGCTCTAAACCATGTTCCAAAATAAAATTTTTTCAAACAAGTTTAGCAAAAATTTTAATTCAAATTAGTGAAATGCTATAAAAAGTTTCTTGAAAAAGAAAATATTGCCTCAACCAAGCAGTTGGTAAAATATGCACAAAATCAAACAAACATGCAATCAAACATGCAAATACAACAACTAATTTAACACAGAAAACTAAACATTGGTGCTAAGACAGGAAAGTAACTAACCCACAGAAGTCGGTATCGACCTCCCCACACTTAAAGATTGCACCATCCTCGGTGCATGCAAAGATGTGCAAGTGGACGGGGGTTGTGAGCTACAACTACTGTCCTTTCTCTAGAGAATGTGCATATGGACTTGTTTGTTTTCCCATGGAGAAGCTTTTCCTTTCCCTTCTCGGTGGCCATCCTGAAAGAAGAGAAAAAGGAAGAAAAGTAACCCAGAAACAAAGATAAGGAAACAAATAGAATATGGGTGGGTTGATGCCAAATAAGGACGATCTCAACTACAAGGTAGCTACAACATGCAAGTGAGAAAATAGTAGAAGCAAATGGCATAAAAATAGTGCAAAAATTGTAATAATGAGGGGGGAGAGTGTGGGTAATGAAAGACAATATAAGTGCATATCAATGCAAATGGAATACAAGTATCATAAAAATTAGCATTGACTTGTAATTAATAACACCCAACAGTTTAAAACAAGTCACGAAGCACCAAAATAATTCAAGAAAAGATGCAACAGGAGAATAAGAACATTTAACACCAATGGTGAAAGAGGAAATTAAAAAGGGAGATAAAAAAATTAAAATGCAATGAAGGAAAGTATGCAAATGCAACATGTAAAAGAGAAGGAAAGAGAATAAGCATGAGAGAGTATGAGAGAAATTTGAAAGTTGGCGGCACAATCGACGCGCACGCGTACGGCGCGCGTACGCATGGGTCGTGCAAGAAGGAAGGGACACGAAAGCGTCTAGTGCGCATACGCGTGCTTCAGTTTGTGCCATTCGTGCGAGTCCAGCCCCGCACCGGCACAACTCTCGGGAAAACATAGTTTTATGCCAATTTCCCCCAACCACGTGGATGCGCCATATACGCGGACGCGTGGGCCACCAAAAGTGGAAACGGCGCGCACGTGGTGCACGAAATTGTGATCATCAATGGCGCCATCAACATGGTACGCTCAATTGCAATCTCAACTCTTTATCACAACTTCGCACAACTAACCAGCAAGTGTACTGGGTCGTCCAAGTAATAAACCTTACGCGAGTAAGGGTCGATCCCACGGAGATTGTTGGTATAAAGCAAGCTATGGTCATCTTGTAAATCTCAGTAAGGCGGATTCAAATGGTTATGGAGGATTAATAATTAAAAGATAAATAAAACATAAAATAAGGATAGAGATACTTATGTAGTTCATTGGTGAGAATTTCAGATAAGCGTATGGAAATGCTTTATCCCTTCCGTCTCTCTGCTTTCCTACTGTCTTCATCCAATCCTTCTTACTCCTTTCCATGGCAAGCTGTATGTTGGGCATCACCGTTGTCAATGGCTACAGTCCCGTCCTCTCAGTGAAAATGTTCAACGCGCTCTGTCACAGCACGGCTAATCAGCTGTCGGTTCTCGATCATGTTGGAATAGAATCCAGTGATTCTTTTGCGTCTGTCACTAACGCCCAGCCTTCAGGAGTTTGAAGCTCGTCACAGTCATTCAATCCTTGAATCCTTCTCAGAATACCATAGACAAGGTTTAGACCTTCCGGATTCTCTTGAATGCCGCCATCAATTCTAGCTTATACCACGAAGATTCCGATTAAGGGATCCAAGAGATATCCACTCAATCTAAGGTAGAACGGAGGTGGTTGTCAGGCACACGTTCATAGGTGAGAATGATGATGAGTGTCATGGATCATCACATTCATCAAGTTGAGGAACAAGTGATATCTTAGAACAAGAATAAGCCGAATTGAATAGAAGAACAACAGTAATTGCATTGATACTCGAGGTACAGCAGAGCTCCACACCTTAATCTATGGTGTGTAGAAACTCCACCGTTGAAAATACATAAGAACAAGGTCTAGGCATGGCCGAGAGGCCAGCCCCCAATGATCTAAGAACTAGATGTCCAAAAATGAAAATACAATAGCAAAAGGTCCTATTTGTAGAGAACTAGTAGCTTAGGGTTTACAAAGATGAGTAAATGACATAAAAATCCACTTCCGGGCCCACTTGGTGTGTGCTTGGGCTGAGCATTAAAGCTTTCATGTGTAGAGACTTTTCTTGGAGTTAAACGCCAGCTTTTATGCCAGTTTGGGCGTTTAACTCCCATTCTTGTGCCAGTTCCGGCGTTAAACGCCAAAATTCTTGAGTTGAATTGGAACGCCTGCTTGGGCCATCAAATCTCGAGAAAAGTATGGACTATTATACATTTCTGGAAAGCCCAGGATGTCTACTTTCGAATGCAATTGAGAGCGCGCCAATTGGGCTTCTGTAGCTCCAGAAAATCCACTTCGAGTGCAGGGAGGTCAGAATCCAACAGCATCTGCAGTCCTTTTCAGCCTCTGAATCAGATTTTTGCTCAGGTCCCTCAATTTCAGCCAGAAAATACCTGAAATCATAGAAAAACACACAAACTCATAGTAAAGTCCAGAAAAGTGAATTTTAACTAAAAACTAATAAAAATATAATAAAAACTAACTAAAACATACTAAAAACATACTAAAAATAATGCCAAAAAGCGTATAAATTATCCGCTCATCACAACACCAAACTTAAATTGTTGCTTGTCCCCAAGCAACTGAGAATCAAATAAGATAAAAAGAAGAGAATATGCAATGAATTCCAAAAACATCTATGAAGATCAGTATTAATTAGATAAGCGGGGCTTTTAGCTTTTTGCCTTTGAACAGTTTTGGCATCTCACTCTATCCTTTGAAATTCAGAATGATTGGCTTCTATAGGATCTCAGAATCCAGATAGTGTTATTGATTCTCCTAGTTAAGTATGATGATTCTTGAACACAGTTACTTTATGAGTCTTGGCCGTGGCCTAAAGCACTCTGTCTTCCAGTATTACCACCGGATACATACATGCCACAGACACATAACTGGGTGAACCTTTTCAGATTGTGACTCAGCTTTGCTAGAGTCCCCAATTAGAGGTGTCCAGGGTTCTTAAGCACACTCTTTTTGCCTTGGATCACAACTTTATTTTTACCCTTGCCTTTTGGTTTAAAGGGCTATTGGCTTTTTCTGCTTGCTTTCTCTCTTTTTCTTTTTTTTTTGTATTCACTACTTTTTTCTTGCTTCAAGAATCATTTTTATGATTTTTCAGATCCTCAGTAACATGTCTCCTTTTTCATCATTCTTTCAAGACCAACATTCATGAACAACAAATTCAAAAGACATATGCACTATTCAAGCATACATTCAGAAGTCAAAGTATTGCCACCACATCAAAATAATTAATCTATTATTAAATTCAAAATTCATGCAATTCTTCTCTTTTCTAATTAAGAACATTTTTCATTAAAGAAAGGTGATGGACTCATAGGACATTCATAACTTTAAGGCATAGACACTAAGACACCAATGATCATAAGACACAAACATAAATAAAACATAAAGCATAATTTTCGAAAAATAGAAAAATAAAGAACAAGGAGATTAAAGAACGGGTCCACCTTAGTGATGGCGGCTTGTTCTTCCTCTTGAAGATCTTATAGAGTGCTTGAGCTCCTCAATGTCTCTTCCTTGCCTTTGTTGCTCCTCTCTCATGATTCTTTGATCTTCTCTAATTTCATGGAGGAGGATGGAATGTTCTTGGTGCTCCATCCTTAGTTGTCCCATGTTGGAACTCAGTTCTCCTAGGGAGGTGTTGATTTGATCCCAATAGTTTTGTGGAGAAAAGTGCATCCCTTGAGGCATCTCAGGGATTTCATGATGAGTGGGATCTCTTGTTTGCTCCATCCTTTTCTTAGTGATGGGCTTGTCCTCATCAATGAGGATGTCTCCCTTTATGTTAACTCCAACTGAATTAAAGAGGTGACAAATGAGATGAGGAAAGGCTAACCTTGCCAAAGTAGAGGACTTGTCCGCCACCTTATAAAGTTCTTGGGATATAACCTCATGAACTTCTACTTCCTCTCCAATCATGATGCTATGAATCATGATAGCCCGGTCTATAGTAACTTCGGACCGGTTGCTAGTGGGAATGATTGAGCGTTGGATAAACTCCAACCATCCTCTAGCCACGGGCTTGAGGTCATGCCTTCTCAGTTGAACCGGCTTCCCTCTTGAATCTCTCTTCCATTGAGCGCCCTCTTCACAAATGTCTATGAGGACTTGGTCCAACCTTTGATCAAAGTTGACCCTTCTAGTGTAAGGGTGTTCATCTCCTTGCATCATGGCCATAACTTCATAGAAGTGGTCTTGATGCACCCTTGAGATGAATCTCTCTATCTCCCATGACTCGGAGGTGGAAGCTTTTGCCTTCCCTTTCCTCTTTCTAGAAGTTTCTCCGGCCTTAGGTGCCATAAATGGTTATGGAAAAACAAAAAGCAATGCTTTTACCACACCAAACTTAGAAGGTTTGCTCGTCCTCAAGCAAAAGAAGAAAGAAGAGAGTAGAAGAATAAGAAATAGAGGAGATGGAGGGGGCTTTGTGTTTTGGCCAAGGGGGAGAAGTAGTGTTTAGGTTGTGTGAAAATGAAGGAGTGAAGATGGGTTTATATAGGAGTGGAGAGAGGGTGTATGGTTTGGCCATTATGGGTGGGTTTGGGAGGGAAAGTGGTTTGAATTTGAATGGTAAGGTAGGAGGGGTTTTATGAAGGATGGATGTGAGTGGTGAAGAGAATGGTGGGATTTAATAGGTGAGAGGTTTTTGGGGAAGAGGTGTTGAGGTGATTGGTGAATGGGTGAAGAAGAGAGAGAGTGGTGGGGTAGGTGTGGATCCTGTGGGGTCCACAGATCCTGAGGTGTCAAGGATAATTCATCCCTGCACCAAGTGGCGAGCAAAAATGCTCCGTCTGCCAATCCTGGCGTTAAACGCGGGGCTGGTGCCCATTTCTGGAATTTAACGCCAGCTTCTTGCCCATTCCTGGCGTTAAACGCCAGTCTGGTGCCCCTTTCTGGCGTTAAAAGCCCATAATGGTGCCAGACTGGGCGTTAAACGCCCATTTACTGCCCTTACTGGCGTTTAAACGCCAGCAAGTTTTTCCTCCAGGGTGTGCTATTTTTCTTTTTGTTTTTCATGCTGTTTTTGCTTTTTCAATTGATTTTGTGACTTCCCATGATCATCAATCTATAAAAAACATAAAATAACAAAGGGAAATAGATAAATATAACATTGGGTTGCCTCCCAACAAGGGCTTCTTTAATGTCAGTAGCTTGACAGTGGGCTCTCATGGAGCCTCACAGATACTCTGAGCAATGTTGGAACCTCCCAACACCAAACTTAGAGTTTTGAATGTGGGGGTTCAACACCAAACTTAGAATTTGGTTGTGGCCTCCCAACACCAAACTTAGAGTTTGACCGTGGGGGCTCTGTTTGACTCTGTTTTGAGAGAAGCTCTTCATGCTTCCTCTCCATGGTTACAGAGGGGTATCCTTGAGCCTTAAACACAAAGGATTCTTCATTCACTTGAATGATCAATTCTCCTCTGTCAACATCAATCACAGCCTTTGCTGTGGGTAGGAAGGGTCTGCCAAGGATGATGGATTCATCCATGCACTTCCCAGTCTCTAGGACTATGAAATCAGCAGGGATGTAATGGTCTTCAACCTTTACCAGAATATCCTCTACAAGTCCATAAACTTATTTTCTTGAATTGTCTGCCATCTCTAGTGAGATTCTTGCAGCTTGTACCTCAAAGATCCCTAGCTTCTCCATTACAGAGAGAGGCATGAGGTTTATGCTTGACCCTAGGTCACACAGAGCCTTCTCAAAGGTCATGGTGCCTACGGTACAAGGTATTGAGAACTTCCCAGGGTCCTGTCTTTTTTGAGGTAATCTCTGCCTAGTCAAGTTATCCAGTTCTTTGGTGAGCAAAGGGGGTTCATCCTCCCAAGTCTCATTACCAAATAACTTGTCATTTAGCTTCATGATTGCTCCAAGATACTTAGCAACTTGCTCTTCAGTGACATTTTCGTCTTCTTCAGAGGAAGAATACTCATCAGAGCTCATGAATGGCAGAAGTAAATCCAATGGAATCTCTATGGTCTCAGTGTGAGCCTCAGATTCCCATGGTTCCTCATTAGGGAACTCATTGGAGGCCAGTGGACGTCCATTAAGGTCTTCCTCAGTGGCGCTCACTGCCTCTTCCTCCTCTCCAAATTCAGCCATGTTGATGGCCTTACACTCTCCCTTTGGATTCTCTTCTGTATTGCTTAGAAGAGTACTAGGAGGAAGTTCAGTAACTTTCTTACTCAGCTGTCCCACTTGTGCCTCCAAGTTTCTAATGGAGGACCTTGTTTCAGTCATGAAACTTTGAGTGGTTTTGATTAGATCAAAGACAATGGTTGCTGAGTCAGAGTGGCTCTGCTTAAAATTCTCTGTCTATTGCTGAGAAGATGATGGAAAAGGCTTGTTATTGCTAAACCTGTTTCTTCCACCATTATTATTGTTGAAACCTTGTTGAGGTCTCTGTTGATCATTCCATGAGAGATTTGGATGATTTCTCCATGAAGGATTATAGGTGTTTCCATAGGGTTCTCTCATGTAATTCACCTCTTCCATTGAAGGGTTCTCAGGATCATAAGCTTCCTCTTCAGATGAAGCATCCTTAGTACTGCCTGGTGCAGCTTGTATTCCAAACAGACTTTGAGAAATCATATTGACTTGCTGAGTCAATATTTTGTTCTGAGCCAATATGGCATTCAGAATATCAATCTCAAGAACTCCTTTCTTCTGATTCGTCCCATTGTTCACAGGATTCCTTTCAGAAGTGTACATGAATTGGTTATTTGCAACCATTTCAATGAGTTCTTGAGCTTCTGCAGGCGTCTTCTTCAGATGAAGAGATCCTCCAGCAGAGCTATCTAATGACATCTTGGACAGTTCAGACAGACCATCATAGAAGATACCTATGATGCTCCATTCAGAAAGCATGTCAGAACGACAATTTCTGATCAATTGTTTGAATCTTTCCCAAACTTCATAGAGGGATTCACCTTCCTTCTGTCTGAAGGTTTGGACTTTCACTCTAAGCTTACTCAATTTTTGAGGTGGAAAGAACTTTGCCAAGAAGGCATTGACTAGCTTTTCCCAAGAGTTCAAGCTTTCTTTAGGTTGTGAGTCCAACCATATCCTAGCTCTGTCTCTTACAGCAAAAGGGAATAGCATAAGTCTGTAGACCTCAAGGTCAAGTCTATTGGTCTTGACAGTGTCACAGATTTGCAAGAATTCAGCTAAAAACTGATGAGGATCTTCCAATGAAAGTCCATAGAACTTGCAATTCTGTTGCATTAGAGAAACTAATTGAGGTTTAAGCTCAAAGTTGTTTGCTCCAATGGCAGGGATAGAGATGCTTCTCCCATAGAAGTCGGGAGTAGGTGCAGTAAAGTCACCCAGCACCTTCCTTGCATTGTTGGCATTGTTGTTGTTTTCGGCTGCCATGTCTTCTTCTTGTTTGAAGATTTCTGTTAGGTCCTCTACAGAAAGTAGTGCTTTAGCTTCTCTTAGCTTTTGCTTCAAGGTCCTTTCAGGTTCAGGATTAGCCTCAACAAGAATGCTTTTGTCTTTGCTCCTGCTCATATGAAAGAGAAGAGAACAAGAAAATATGGAATCCTCTATGTCACAGTATAGAGATTCCTTGAGATGTCAGAGGAAAAGAAGAATAGAAGGAGGAGGTAGAAGAATTCGAACTTATCAAGAGAGATAGGGTTCGAATTGTGCATTGAGGTGGAGTGTTAGTCCATAAATAGAAGGATGTGAGAAGAGGGGAAGAATTTTTGAAATTAAAGTAAAAGATTTTAAAATAATTAAAAGAAATTTTGAAAATTTGATTGATGATTTTCGAAAATTAAAGTTGGAAAAGAAATAAAGTGATTTTTGAAAAATATTTTTGAAAGTGGAAATCAAAAAGATATGATTGAAAACTATTTTAAAAAAAGATGTGATTAATAAGATATGATTGAAAAGTTATGGTTTTAAAAAGATATGATTAAAAAGATATGATTGAAAAACAATTTTAAAAAAAGATTTGATTTTTAAAATTAATGACTTGGCTAACAAGAAATTTAAAAGATATGATTCAGACATTAAACCTTTCTCAACAGAAAAGGCAACATACTTGAAATGTCGAATCAAATCATTAATTGTTACCAAGTATTTTTTTTTTTGAAAAATGGGAAGAAATTGATTTTGAAAATATATGATTGAAAAGATATGATTTGAAAAAGATTTGATTTTGAAAAATTATGAAAACTTGAAAAAAATTTGAATTAAAAACAAAATCTTCCCTCTTGTGCCATCCTGGCGTTAAACGCCCAGAATGGTATCCATTCTGGCGTTTAACGCCCAAAATGCTACCCTTTTGGGCGTTAAACGCCCAGCCAGGTACCCTGACTGGCGTTTAAATGCCAGTTTTCCTTCTTCACTGGGCGTTTTGAACGCCTAGCTTTTTCTGTGTAATTCCTCTGCTGTATGTTCTGAATCTTCAATTCTCTATATTATTGACTTGAAAAGACACAAATTAAAATTTTTTTTTGAATTTTTAATGATGAGGAATAATCAAAATGAAACTAAGATCAAATAAACAATGCATGCAAGACACCAAACTTAGAAGTTTGTATACTATTGACACTAACAAAATGAGAATGCATATGAGAAACAACAAAACACTCAAGACAAGAGAATTCGAAGATCAGAGTAAGGAAATCATCAAGAACAACTTGAAGATCAATGAAGAACACCATGCACGCAAATTTTTTTTTTTTTGAAAATTAGATGAATGCAATTGACACCAAACTTAAAATTAGACACTAGACTCAAACAAGAAACATAAAACATTTTTTTTATTTTAAGATTTTATAAAAAATTTTTGTATTTTTGAAAAATTTTCGAAAAGTAAAAAGCTTAAACATAAAATAAAATTACCTAATCTAAGCAACAAGATGAACCGTCAGTTGTCCATACTCGAACAATCCCCGGCAACGGTGCCAAAAAATTGGTGCACGAAATTGTGATCATCAATGGCACCATCAACATGGTACACTCAATTGCAATCTCAACTCTTTATCACAACTTTGCACAACTAACCAGCAAGTGTACTGGGTCGTCCAAGTAATAAACCTTACGCGAGTAAGGGTCGATCCCACGGAGATTGTTGGTATGAAGCAAGCTATGGTCATCTTGTAAATCTCAGTCAGGCGGATTCAAATGGTTATGGAGGATTAATAATTAAAAGATAAATAAAATATAAAATAAGGATAGAGATACTTATGTAGTTCATTGGTGAGAATTTCAGATAAGCGTATCGAGATGCTTTGTTCCTTCCGTCTCTCTGCTTTCCTACTGTCTTCATCCAATCCTTCTTACTCCTTTCCATGGCAAGCTGTATGTTGGGCATCACCATTGTCAATGGCTACAGTCCCGTCCTCTCAGTGAAAATGTTCAACGCGCTATGTCACAGCACGGCTAATCAGCTGTCGGTTCTCGATCATGTCGGAATAGAATCCAGTGATTCTTTTGCGTCTGTCACTAACGCCCCACAATCGCGAATTTGAAGTTCGACACAGTCATTCAATCCTTGAATCCTACTCAGAATACCATAGACAAGGTTTAGACCTTTCGGATTCTCTTGAATGCCGCCATAAATTCTAGCTTATACCACGAAGATTCCGATTAAGGGATCCAAGAGATATCCACTCAATCTAAGGTAGAACGGAGGTGGTTGTCAGGCAAACATTTATAGGGGAGAATCATGATAAGTGTCACGGATCATTACATTCATCAAGCTGAGGAACAAGTGATATCTTAGAACAAGAATAAGCCGAATTGAATAGAAGAACAATAGTAATTGCATTGATACTCGAGGTACAGCAGATCTCCACACCTTAATCTATGGTGTGTAGAAACTCCACCGTTGAAAATACATTAAAACAAGGTCTAGGTATGGCTGAGAGGCCAGCCCCCAATGATCTAAGAACTAGATGTCCAAAGACGAAAATACAATAGCAAAAGGTCCTATTTGTAGAGAACTAGTAGCTTAGGATTTACAAAGATGAGTAAATGACATAAAAATCCACTTCCGGGCCCACTTGGTGTGTGCTTGGGCTGAGCATTGAAGCTTTCATGTGTAGAGACTTTTCTTGGAGTTAAACGCCAGCTTTTATGCCAGTTTGGGCGTTTAACTCCCATTCTTGTGCCAGTTCCGGCGTTAAACGCCAGAATTCTTGAGCTGAATTGAAACGCCTGCTTGGGCCATCAAATCTCGAGAAAAGTATAGACTATTATACATTGCTAGAAAGCCCAGGATATCTACTTTCCAACGCAATTGAGGGCGCGCCAATTGGGCTTCTGTAGCTCCAGAAAATTCACTTCGAGTGCAGGGAGGTCAGAATCCAACAGCATCTGCAGTCCTTTTCAGCCTCTGAATCAGATTTTTGCTCAGGTCCCTCAGTTTTAGACAGAAAATACCTGAAATCACAGAAAAACACACAAACTCATAGTAAAATCCAGAAAAGTGAATTTTAACTAAAAACTAACTAAAACATACTAAAAACATACTAAAAATAATGCCAAAAAGCGTATAAATTATCCGCTCATCAGCACGCGTACACGTGGGCTCGATTGTGCCTAATGCATGGTTCTCGCCTAGCTCCTGCGCAACTCACTTGTCAGTCCAACCCAATACGCATTCACAAAGGACGCGGACGCGTACTAGGCGCTTGCGCGTCGAATGCATTTTTTTTTATGCAGAATGCAAGTGATGATGCAGAATGTATGCATGAATGCTGATAAAAATAAAATAAAATAAAACTAAGAAGAAAAAGGGACAATCATACCATGGTAGGTTGTCTCCCACCTAGCACCTTTAGTTATTGTCCTTAAGTTGGACATTTGGTGAGCTCCTTGTCATAGTGGCTTGTGCTTGAACTGATCCAGAAATCCCCACCAATGTTTGTACTTCCAATAGCCTCCGGGATCCCAAACTAGGCGTAAAGAGCCTTCAAGCAACTTAAAGCAAGTGACAAGGCCCCAGAAGTGTTGATTGCTGGAATGAATTCCGGGGTCCCAAACCTTGCTTTTGCACCCGTCTTTGTGTTGATCACCATTGTTCCAACCGGGTGGCAAGCAATATGAATTCTCACTGAAGTGGCCAAACAACTTCCTAGACCCATTCAATCGAGCGAACTTGGAGCATGCAACCATATTGAACCTTGCAGGACAACTCTTACCACTAACCATCTTCCTCTTACTCTTAAGGCCACAAAGAGCTCTAAGTTGACCATCCGTCTCCAGTAGCTCATATTCAAGTGGGAAAGTAAAAGTTAAGGATATGAATTTTACCCACTTGAATGTTGTATTTGTTAGTAATGGCCTTAGGTGAGGTGTTTCTAGTGATGTTGCAAGTTCCATTCCCTTGTGTTCTTCCTAGATAACTTCCACCTCTTTGCAAGTTTCTTCAATATCAACCTCTTCCTCTTGGTAGCTTTCTTCCAATTCAATCTCTTCTTCATTCCTTACCAAAGGCATGGGAGGTTGTGCTTCTTCTTCTTGAATCTCCATCTCTTGATCAACCTCATCCAAGTATTCAACCATGATATGCCTTGGAAGTTGTACACCCTCCTCAACATCAATTTCAAGCGTCTTGGAAGGAGCCTCTATGACTTGACCTTCCCATGGAAGTTCCGCATCTCCTAAGTTCTCAACCACTTCCTCTTTACATATTGCGGCTTCATCTAGTTGTTTTGGTATAAAATCATACTCCTCCTTGATAATTTCCTTTCTATGACAACTCCCTTCAACTACTCCTTCATCTTCAAGGGTCTCTCCTACCTCCACATTTTGGGCCTCCTCTTGCTCCTCTAGAAAAAAGGCCGCGTGTAACCGATACATTGCGATTGCATCCCTAAGACGATCCCTTCTCTCTTGTTCCATGTTAATAGCATCATTGGGATCATGTTACTCTTGGATTGATAGATATAGGTATTCTTGCACGGAGGGTGGCGGTGCACTGAAGCTTGAGGGTTGAATATTAGAGGTGGAGGGTTGGTCCCTGCGGGATATCAGATATTGGAGTTTAGAGGTGAGACCAATGAGATTAGAGATAAGTGTGTTGTTATCCAATGGGGGTTGAGGTGGATAGGAGGGTTCATTTGTTGGGAAAAATGATTCATGATAGGAAGGTGGTTCTTCTTGATAAGGATAAGGAGATGGTGTATATTGAGGTGGTGGTTCTTGGGCGTAATTGTGCTGGAATGGGGGTGGTTTTAGGTATGATTCATTAGGTGGATAAGGGTTAGAGTCATATGGAGGTGAATGGTGAATAGGGGCTTGTGAGTATGGTGGTTCAAAGTTATGTTGAGGAGGGGGCTCATAGGTATAATGTGGTGGGTGTTGATTGTCACGGAAAGGTCCACCATAACCATTGCCTTGATATGCATCACAGAATGGTTGTTGATAGTCCATTGGAAGTGGTTGTTGCCAAGAGGGTTGATCAAATTCTTGTGACTTCTCCCATCTTTGATTGTCCCAACCTTGATGCATGTTCTCATTGTAATCTCCTCTTCCTGCAACACAACTGTTACCAAACTCATAGCCAAAAGGGTAAGAATTCATAGTAGTAAGAGAAAATAAAAACAAAAACTAATAAAAATAAGCAACTAAGTCCTAAAGCTAACAAAAACTAACAAGAAAGCAAAAGAAAATATTTGTAATAACCAATAATAAGGCACACTGGTGCACGAATTTGCAATCCGTACAACTAACCAGCAAGTGCACTGGGTCGTCCAAGTAATACCTTACGTGAGTAAGGGTCGATCCCATGGAGATTATTGGTTTGAAGCAAGCTATGTTTATTTTATTAATCTTAGTCAGGATACCAATAAAGTTCTTTAGCCTCGTATAACGTAAAAAGGGCATAAAATAAATAGTTGTTACTTGTTGTGCAGTAATTGGGAATATGTTGGAGTTTTGGAGATGCTTTTGTCCTTTGAACATCAACTCTTCCTTGAAATCCTTCAACACACGCAAGGCTCCTTCCATCGCAAGCTCTACGTAGGGTGTCACCGTTGTCAATGGTTACTTCCCATCCACTCAGTGAAAACGTTCCTATGCTCTGTCACAGCACGGCTAATCATCTGTCGGTTCTCAATCAGGTTGGAGTAGAATCCATTGATTCTTTTGCGTCTGTCACTAACGCCCAGCCTTCAGGAGTTTGAAGCTCGTCACAGTCATTCAATCCCAGAATCCTACTCGGAATACCATAGACAAGGTTTAGACTTTCCGGATTCTCATGAATGCCGCCATCAATCCGGCTTAGACCACGAAGATTCTGATTAAGGAATCTAAGAGATACTCATTCAATCTGATGTAGAACGGAGGTGGTTGTCAGGCACACGTTCATGGATTGAGGAAGGTGATGAGTGCCACGGATCATCACCTTCTCCATAATTAAGCGCGAATGAACATCTTAGATAAGAACAAGCGTGTTTGAATGGAAAACAAAGTAATTGTATTAATTCATCGAGACGCTGCAGAGCTCCTCACCCCCAACAATGGAGTTTAGAGACTCATGCCGTCAAAAAGTATGTAATTCAGATCTGAAAATGTCATGAGGTGCAAAATAATTCTCTAAAAGTTGTTTAAATAGTAAACTAGTAACCTAGGTTTACAAAATATGAGAAAACTAAGGTAATTGGTGCAGAAATCCACTTCTGGGGCCCACTTGGTGTGTGCTGGGGCTGAGACTAAAGCTATCCACGAACTGAGGCTTTTCTTGGAGTTGAACTCCAAGTTATAACGTGTTTTGGGCGTTCAACTCCGGATCATGACGTATTTCTGGCGTTTAACTCCAGATAGTAGCATGTACTTGGCGTTCAACGCCAAGTTACGTCATCTATCTTCGCGCAAAGTGTGAACTATTATATATTGCTGGAAAGCCCTGGATGTCTACTTTCCAACGCCGTTGAGAACGCGCCAATTGGACTTCTGTAGCTCTAGAAAATCCATTTTGAGTGCAGGGAGGTCAGAATCCAACAGCATCAGCAGTCCTTTTTCAGCCTAACTCAGATTTTTGCTCAGCTCCCTCAATTTCAGCCTAACACACAAACTCATAGTAAAGTCCAGAAATATGATTTTTGCCTAAAAACTAATAAAATTTAACTAAAAACTAATGAAAACATGCTAAAATCTACATCAAATTACCCCCAAAAAGCGTATAAAATATCCGCTCATCACAACACCAAACTTAAACTGTTGCTTGTCCTCAAGCAACTAGATAAATAAAATAGGATGAAAAGAAATTAAGAAACAGTAATATCTCAGAGTTTCAAGTGAAGCTCAGATTCTAATTAGATGAGCGGGACTAGTAGCTTTTTGCTTCTGAACAGTTTTGGCATCTCACTTTATCCTTTGAAATTCAGAATGGTTGGCATTCATAGGAACTCAGAATTCAGATAGTATTATTGATTCTCCTAGTTTAATATGTTGATTCTTGAACACAGCTACTTTATTAGTCTTGGCCGTGGCCCTAAGCATTTTGTTTTCCAGTATTACCATCGGATACATAAATGCCACAGACACATAATTGGGTGAACCTTTTCAGATTGTGACTCAGCTTTGCTAGAGTCCCCAATTAGAGGTGTCCAGAGTTCTTAAGCACACTCTTTTGCTTTGGATCACGACTTTAACCACTCAGTCTCAAGCTTTTCACTTGGACCTGCATGCCACAAGCACATGGTTAGGGACAGCTTGATTTAGCCGCTTAGGCCTGGATTTATTTCCTTGGGCCCTCCTATCCATTAATGCTCAAAGCCTTTGATCCTTTTTACCCTTGCCTTTTGGTTTTAAGGGCTACTGGCTTTTTCTGCTTGCTTTTTCTTTCTCTCTTTTTTTTTTCCGCAAGAAATTTTTTTTCACTGCTTTTTCTTGCTTCAAGAATCAATTTCATGATTTTTTAGATCATCAATAACATTTCTCTTGTTCATCATTCTTTCAGGAGCCAACAATTTTAACATTCATAAAATTCAATATCAAAAATATGCACTGTTCAAGCATTCATTCAGAAGACAAAAAGTATTGCCACCACATATAAATAATTAGAATTTTCCTTATTAAGAACTCGAAAGAATTAAATTGCCTCTTTATTCTAAAAATCTACTATTTTATTCATGTTTGATGATGATGAGAAAAATAAATTATAACTTAATTGAAAATAAAATCAAAATAGATATGCTAATTACTACTACTCCTATATAACTTCTAAGGTAAAATCTTATAATAATACTGTTCATACCCTGACCGAGCTCTCCAAACTCGGTAAAGCTGATAGAAGGCCCGACCTCGACCCAAGGCCCACGTTCGAGGTCGGACCTCGGACAAACAGGCCAAAGAAAGGCCCATCAGAAGGAACTAAGCCCAAAACCTAAAGGCCGAAAGGGCCTGGGAAAGGCGGTTCCGCAAAGATAGAGATGAATCTCCCAAAAGATAAGATAAGATAAGAATATCTTATCCAGGGATGATCGCAGCCAACTACTATAAATACACTGGAGCACCCAGGTATAACTCATACTCTAATTCTACTTGATATCTGCTTGGACCCATGCTAACTTAAGCATCGGAGTGTCATTGCAGGTACAACCCCCCGCCGTTCAGCACAACCAGCTCGGGTCTCAGACCCACCACCTCGGGCCTTGCCGGAAGACCGAGCTGCACGTTTCAGGTAACCCTCGGAACATTGGCGCCGTTGCCGGGGACCTGGAAGTCATCCCTTTACCATGGCGGACGACCCTCCCAACAATAACCACGCTACATCAGAACAAGAAGAGGAAGTTGACACCGGAGAACGGCCGGACAGCCCTCTATCACCACGCACTCCAGGAGGAAACAAACAGAATCGCCCAAAGACATCACCCCCAGACAAAGATCCACAAAATCCCGAAAGAGAAAAAAGTTCGGAGATTCTGGAAACAGTTCGGGCACAACAAAGCCGGCTGAGACAACTCGAAGAGGACGTAAAGAAGCAGAAGGAAACTGAACAGGATCTGAGAAGGGAAGCTCGCAAACGCAGAGAATTAGAAGAAAAACTGCGGAAGATAGAGGCCAACCTAAAAGATCGGACGGAACACGGCACCACTCCCGAAAGCAACCATGATCCCTTCACACAAGAGATCATGAAAGAGAAGGTACCGCGAAACTTCAAACCACCAGATATGGACCTCTACGACGGCACCACCGATCCAAGTCATCACCTCAGCAATTTCAGAAGCAGAATGTACTTAGTCGACGCCTCCGACGCGATTCGATGCAAAGCCTTCCCCACCACTCTCACTAAGTCAGCCATGAAGTGGTTCGACAACCTGCCACCAGGATCAATCTCCAGCTTTGAAGACCTGACCAAGAAATTCTTAACAAGGTTCTCTATTCAAAAGGACAAGGCAAAACATGCCCCCAGCCTACTCGGGATCAAACAAGGCAACCGAGAAACTCTCAGAGAGTACATGGAGCGATTCAACAAGGCCTGCCTGGACATACAACACTTGTCCACGGAAGCAGCCATCATGGGACTAGCAAACGGCCTAAAAGAAGGACCGTTTAGCCAATCCCTATCCAAAAGATACCCGACTTCCTTATACGAAGTACAAGAACGGGCAGGAAAGTATATCAACATGGAAGAAACCTCCCAGCTGAGAGACTCTTCCAGGAAGGAGTCAACCTACCCGCCCCGAGATCGAGATCGGGAACAGAAAAAGAAAGAAGAATCCAACTCGGACAAGCCACGAAAATACCACAGCTACACTCCCCTCCGAGTCTCCCTGGTAGACGTCTACAGAGAAGTATGCCACACCGAGAAGATCCACCACCCAAACCTCTGAAGCACAAGAGAGCAGGAAGAGATCGGTCCGAGTACTGCGAATATCACAGACTCTACGGCCACTACTAACGACTGCCACGACTTAAAGAATGTTATAGAAAAGCTAGCCAGAGAGGGAAAACTCGACAGATACATAGCTGAGAAAGGAGAAGAAACCAGAAAGAGAAGACGGGGAGATAACGAAGATCGGGCCGAGCAAACACGAACCCCGCGAACTCCTGAAAGGCACATACACATGATAAACGGAGGTTTCGCAGGGGGAGGGACATCCAAATCCTCACGGAAGAGACACCTCAAAGAAGTCTACCATGTCCGAGAAGACAGCCTCTTACCCGAGTTACCTACTATCTCATTTACCCGAGAAGATGCTCTTGGAATAATACCCGGACACGACGACCCTATGGTGATCACCATCATCCTAGCCAACGCCAACTCACATCGAACCCTGATCGACCAAGGAAGCTCAGCAGATATCCTGTTCAAAGCAGCCTTCGACAAGCTCGGACTCGAAGAAAAAGAGCTAAAAGCCTATCCCACTGACCTGTTTGGACTAGGAGATACCCCGATCCGCCCCTTGGGATACATCTCATTACACACTACCTTTGGAAAAGGCGAGCAAACCAAAACACTAAGCATCGACTACATTGTAGTCGACGTCACTTCAGCATACAATGCCCTCATCGGACGACCAACCCTAAACAGACTAGCGGCTATAGTCTCGACCCCACACCTCTGTATGAAGTTCCCTACCGCAAAGGGAATCGCTACCCTAAAAGGCGACCAAAAACTAGCACGACGATGCTACAACGAAAGCCTGAGCCTAAAAGGGAAAGAGGTCAACACAATAGAACTCGGGCGAGTCCAAGCCCGAGAAGATCTTCGGCCACAACCAGAAGGAGAGACCGAAAAGATCCAGGTCGGGAACACACCCGAGAAAGTAACAAACATAGGGGCAAACCTCGAGGCAGGCCTAAAGGAGGAACTCACAACCCTCTTAAGGGAGAATTCCGACCTCTTCGCCTGGAAAGCCTCCGATATACCAGGCATAAGCCCCGACCTGATGTGCCATAAGCTATCAGTATACCCGGGATCCCGACCTGTCCAACAAAGACGCAGGAAGCTCGGGCCCGAACGCATGCAAGCAATAGAAGAACAAGTGCAAGCACTACTAGATGCAGGGTTCATTAGGGAAGTAAAGTACCCCCTATGGCTCGCAAACGTGGTCCTAGTGAAGAAGCCCAATGGAAAATGGAGGATGTGCGTCGACTACACGGATCTCAACAAAGCCTGCCCCAAAGATCCATATCCACTACCGAACATCGACGCCTTAGTCGATGCCGCTTCGGGCTACAGATACCTCTCCTTCATGGATGCATACTCGGGATACAATCAAATCCCGATGTATGGACCCGACCAAGAAAAGACCTCGTTCATAACCCCAAGGGCAAACTACTGCTACGTAGTAATGCCCTTCGGGCTGAAGAACGCAGGGGCAACCTACCAGAGGCTAATGAACAAAGTGTTCTCAGAACACATCGGGCTACAGCTAGAGGTGTACGTCGACGACATGCTAGTAAAGACACAAGAAGACAGAAACTTGGTCGCCGACCTCAGCAGTATCTTCGACACCCTCCGGAAACACAACATGAGACTTAACCCGACAAAGTGCACCTTCACCGCAGAAGCCGAGAAGTTCTTAGGCTTCATGCTGACTCAGAGAGGCATCGAAGCAAACCCGGACAAATGCCAAGCAATACTCAATATGAAAAGCCCGACGTGTGTCAAAGAAGTACAACAACTAAATGGGAGACTAGCCGCCCTATCAAGATTCTTGGCAGGATCAGCGATAAGATCACTCCCTCTCTACTCACTCCTAAGAAAGGGAAACCCTTCTCTTGGACCCCGGAATGCGAAAAGGCCTTCCAAGAATTCAAGGAATTCCTCGGGCAGCCACCAATCTTAACCCGACCTCTAAAAGGGAAGAGCTCGTACTATACCTGTCGGTCGGACATCGGGCAGTCGCCTCGGCACTAATACGAGAAAATGAGGAGGGGCAACACCCCATATACTTCGTAAGCAAAGCACTACAAGGGGCCGAATTAAACTATCAGAAAATAGAGAAATTCGCCTATGCACTAGTGTTCACAGCTCGGAGACTCCGCCCCTACTTTCAAGCCCACACCATCAAAGTCCGGACAAACCAACCCATGAGACACATCCTACAAAAGACAGACATGGCAGGACGAATCCTACAATGGGCGGTGGAATTGTCCGAGTTCGACCTCCACTATGAAGCCCGGACTGCCATAAAATCTCAATACCTAGCCGACTTCGTCGCAGAATACACTGAGACCCCGGGAACCCCACTCTCATGGAATCTGTATGTCGACGGATCCTCAAACAAAACAGGAAGCGGGGCCGGTGTTATACTCGAAAGCGATCAAGGAACACGGATTGAGCTATCCCTAAAATTCGAGTTCCAGGCCTCAAATAACCAAGCCGAATACGAAGCCCTACTAGCGGGACTAAAACTAGCCGAAGAGGTCAGAGCAAAGAGGATCACGATCTTCAGCGACTCCCAGGTCGTCACATCACAAGTAAATGGAAGCTACCAGGCCAAAGACCCTACTATGAAAAAATACCTGAACCAAACACAGGCGCAATTACGACACTTCCCGGAAATACAAATCCAGCACATACCCCGGGAGCAAAATGCCCGGGCAGACGCCCTCTCAAAACTTGCTAGCACCAAGCCCGGAGGGAACAACAGAAGTCTCCTCCAAGAAACTCTACAATCCCCCTCCGTGTTAAGGGAGGAAGAAATACTAAATATATCCGGGCAACAACAAGGATGGATAACCCCCATACTCAACTATCTGAAATCGGGAACTCTCCCCGCCGAAAGAAAAGAAGCTAAAAGGCTTACAAAAGACGCCCAGAACTACACGTTAATCCACGACGTATTATACAGAAGAGGATTCTCAAACCCCCTCCTGAGGTGCGTCCCGACCACAGAAACAAAGAGCGTCCTCGAAGAAGTCCACAAAGGCATGTGTGGGAACCATCTCGGAGCCCGGGCCCTGTCCAAGAAAATAGTCAGAGCCGGGTTCTACTGGCCGACCTTGCAAAGAGACGCGGCAGAGTTTGTGAAAATATGCCCCCCCGCCAAAAAAAAAAAAAAAACGCCAATTTTCACAAAGCACCGCCCGAAGACCTCATAAGCATCACCGCACCATGGCCCTTCGCAAAGTGGGGACTCGACCTACTCGGCCCATTCCCACAAGAACCGGGGCAAGTCAAGTACCTCATAGTAGGGGTCGACTACTTCACAAAGTGGATCGAGGCTGAACCCTTAGCCACTATTACGGCTCAGAAAAGCCGTAAATTCCTATACAAAAACATTGTCACGAGGTTCGGAGTCCCCTACTCCATCACAACAGACAATGGAACACAGTTCACAGACACAAGTTTTCAGAACTTGGTGGCCGAGCTAAAAATCAAACAGCAGTTCACATCGGTCGAACACCCGCAAGCCAATGGACAAGCAGAGGCCGCAAATAAAGTCATCTTGGCCGGGTTAAAACGAAGACTCCTAGAGGCCAAAGGGCATGGGCCGATGAACTCCCCCAGGTATTATGGGCATATCGGACAACCCCGCACTCTACAACAGGAGAATCCCCATTCCGACTAGCCTACGGAATGGAGGCAATGATTCCCGTCGAAATAGACGAAGGATCACCCAGAACCATCTTCTACAACGAAGGAGGCAACCCTCAGGCACAAAGGGAAGAACTCGACCTCCTACCCGAGGTCCGAGAAAGAGCCCGAATCAGAGAAGAAGTCTTAAAACGACGAACGGCCCTCAGATATAACCGAAAGGTGATAAAACGAAGCTTCTCCACTCACGACCTGATTTTAATCCGAAACGACATCGGAACACAAAAATCGGGAGAAGGAAAGCTAGCCGCAAATTGGAAGGGGCCCTACAAAGTAACAGAAATCTTAGGGACAGGCTACTACAAGATATCCGACCTAGAAGGCAATGAGCTGCCCAGAACCTGGCACGCCTGTAACCTAAGACGATACTACAGCTAGAATAACTTAACCCGAGGTGTACTCTTTTTCCCCACGAGGGTTTTTTAATGAGACACCCGGTTAAGTAGGACACCCGACCTAGTCAAAAGGGTAAACACTTTGTACATATTCTTCTTTTTAATACTAATCAAATTTCTTTATTTTCTCTTTCTCGTTATAAAGCATATCCTAAAAAGTACCCCACCAAGGCGCATTAATTTATGCTCGGCAAAACGCAAAAAATCATTTGCCAAAGGCCATACGAGGTCGGCAAAGATGAAGCGACGAGGTTCAAATTAATGTGAGAAGTTATAAAAGTAACTCTGAAATGGCTCAAAAAGCCAAATAGAAAAGAAGTTACAAAAATAACTTAAAAAGGCCGACCAAACAACGAAGTCGGACCTGACCAAAGGGGTACTCAAGGATCCCGATGTCCGAGAGTAAACTCGGACCCAAGAAAGAAGCTGGCAAAGAACCAGGACTTCGAGAAACGCTAGCTAAAAAGTTGTTACCCAAAAACAACTAAAAAGCAAAAAGCGAGAAAGTCAAGGCGCTAGCTAAAAAGTTGTTACCCAAAAACAACTAAAAAGCAAAAAGCGAGAAAGTCAAGGCGCTAGCTAAAAAGTTGTTACCCAAAAACAACTAAAAAGCAAAAAGCGAGAAAGTCAAGGCGCTAGCTAAAAAGTTGTTACCCAAAAACAACTAAAAAGCAAAAAGCGAGAAAGTTAAGGCGCTAGCTAAAAAGTTGTTACCCAAAACAACTAAAAAGCAAAAAGCGAGAAAGTCAAGGCGCTAGCTAAAAAGTTGTTACCCAAAAACAACTAAAAAGCAAAAAGCGAGAAAGTCAAGGCGCTAGCTAAAAAGTTGTTACCCAAAAACAACTAAAAAGCAAAAAGCGAGAAAGTCAAGGCACTAGCTAAAAAGTTGTTACCCAAAAACAACTAAAAAGCAAAAAGCGAGAAGTCAAAGTGCTAGCTAAAAAGTTGTTACCCAAAAACAACTAAAAAAGCAAAAAGCGGAAGTCAAAACGCTAGCTAAAAAGTTGTTACCCGAGAACAACTAAAAAGCATAAAAGCGGAACGAGACAATCGAAACACAAAGCATGGCATAATAAAGCTACAAGAGTAGCTAAAATAGCAGAAGGTGTCCAAAATGTTTGCAGAAAACATCCAAAAAAAAAAGCCACGGTCGGCAAAAGCACAAAAGTACAAAAAATTACAGAAAATCAAGGCCCTTTCCAGACTCCGCATCAACACCTGGCTGAAACATGGATATCGGGACTGCAGGAACAGCACCATCGCTTGGAACCCCATACCAACTCTATCCTCGGCCAAAGGTGAAGTCGGGTTCACGACCGGAGCCTCGGGGTCGGACACCGGAGCTTTGGGGTCGGACATCGGAACCTCATCCTCAACAGGGGCAGGAACAATCTTCCCCTCCACAACCATGTTATCCGTACTGAACAAACTGAGATCCAATTCGGGAGCAAGAACCCGGACCTGATCCCTCAAATTCACAAACATAGCATCCATACCCTTGGCCACATTATCTTCCAGCTCATAAAAGTCATCCCGAGCAGATTGCAGCTTCTCCTTCGTCTCCACAAGCTCAGCATACAGCTTGGTATAGTTCTCCGTCGCCACCCTCGCCATCTCCTCAGACGTCTTCGCCACCGCCACAGCCGCGGTAGCCCTAGTCTTCTCTTCCTCCAAAGACTCCTCCAGCTCGGCAATCCTAGCATCCTTCAGCTGACTAACCTTATCAAGCTCGGACCGGGCCTTCTCAAGTCGGGAGCTGGTCGCCCCAAGGGGAGCTTTCTTAAACTCCCGAGCAATGGCGGCATGAAGGCTAGCCATCCGAACACAACTCCGCGCCATATACTGAAAGTGATGCTCCATGGACGCATCATCAGTAGAAATAAAAGTCTGAGGAAGAATGTGCTGCTCAACCCAACCGAGAGCATCGAAATCCTTGTCATTGAAACCAGCAGGCTCTCGGGAAGTCTTCTGTTTCTTGGGGGGAGGACCGAGGTCGAGGTCGGGGAAAGCTGACCGGGTCCGAGGTCGGAGGATCCTGAGTTATAGCTCGGAACTGAGGGACCGGAATGGTCTTCGACCGAGTCTGAACACCAATTGTAGTCTTCTGCGGAGAAGGTCGGGGAGAAGCTTCAGCCTCGATATTCCGAGATGCCGCAGATTTCTTCGCTCGACGGAGAGAAACTTCATAGAATCAGCCTGAGAAGACATCTCTGCAGAAACGAAACAAAGAGGTTTATCAAACAGAAAGATCAAAACAAAGTCAAAATATGAAAATGAAATCTCAAAAGAGGTCGGGAACTACCTAACTCGGAACGGAGAAGGCTTGGATCTCCCAACATTTTCTTCGTATCCAAGTGAGGTGCCCGACCCCATAGACTGCTCAACACACCAACGAAAGCCTGTTCCACCTCATCTAGACTCTCGAAAGTGTACTTAACGACACCACACTCTCTTGCCAACAAAGAGGAAACGAAGGCTCCCCACTCTCATCTAAGAAAAAAGGTCGGACATCTCCAACAGCCCGGACTTTGAAGTAATAGTTTTTGAAATCGTGAAACGACTCATCATACAAAGTGCAAAATTTCCTACCCTGGTTAGCCCTAAACGAAACCCAGGACACCTTCCCAGGACCCGACCCGGCTTCGTCAGTACAAACAGATAAGAAAAAAGAGAAACAGAAGGGGAGACGCCTAAAATCTGACACAAAAGTTGGAAAAGCTTTAAAAACGCCCAAGAGTTCGGATGGAGTTGTGTAGGGGCAAGGTTACAAGACCAAAGGACCTCGGATTCCAGGTCGGTGAAAGGAAGACGGACACCTAGCTTGGAGAAGAAACAATCATAAGCATAGAAAAAAGTTTCTCGGAACTCTCTAACGGCGGAAAACATACCCTCCTCGGACTCCGGGGCTGCTAACTCGTAATCCCGCTCAGACTCCCTGTTCTCACAAATACTACACTCCCTACGGAACCTAATCAGATACTCAGAATCTACAACAGACGGGACCCTTAAAGGAGCAGGATCTACCCAACCTAGACCACTCGGAATCTTGGTCGACATTGCTTGAAACACCTTTCGAGACATAAAAAAATCTTGCCTACAAAGAAAGAATACAACAGCAAGACAAAAATCACACAAAGGCAGAAAAACCAAATTCAACAAAAACAAAAGAAAGCAAAGTTCTTTTACAAACAAGAAGGCAGCAACTCGAATAACAAAAATGGATCGGAGAAAAGAGGTCCCCCCACACACATACAAGCAATAGCGGCGCCTCTTTTCGGGGCAACCCGGCATAGAAGATATCAGAAAAAAGAAGCGTACGAAGAATAAAAGCGAAAAAAGCAAACCTGGAAAAGAAGAAAGCAACGAGCTCCGACGAAAGGAAAAAACGGCGGCGCAGAAAAGAACTCTGAAAAAACGCACAAAAAATGGAAGACGAAGAACAGAGAGAAAGAAGAGAAGATGCTCGAAAAGAAGTGATGAATAAACAAAGAAAAATGAAGAAAGGGGCAAATAAATAAAGCCTCCACAGAGCGCCGCACGGAAATCGAGGAAGAAACGGTAACAAGCATAAATGCTGAAACGACCGTTTCAATTTTGAAAAACTATGCCCGAGCTCGACCTTCCGAAAAAAGACGAACTCGGGCAGGGGCAACTGTTCATACCCTGACCGAGCTCTCCAAACTCGGTAAAGCTGATAGAAGGCCCGACCTCGACCCAAGGCCCACGTTCGAGGTCGGACCTCGGACAAACAGGCCAAGAAAGGCCCATCAGAAGGAACTAAGCCCAAAACCTAAAGGCCGAAAGGGCCTGGGAAAGGCGGTTCCGCAAAGATAGAGATGAATCTCCCAAAAGATAAGATAAGATAAGAATATCTTATCCAGGGATGATCGCAGCCAACTACTATAAATACATGGAGCACCCAGGTATAACTCATACTCTAACCATGCTAACTTAAGCATCGGAGTGTCATTGCAGGTACAACCCCCCGCCGTTCAGCACAACCAGCTCGGGTCTCAGACCCACCACCTCGGGCCTTGCCGGAAGACCGAGCTGCACGTTTCAGGTAACCCTCGGACAAATACTATCACAGAGTTAAAGCTAGAATAGAACTTAACAACCTGTATTTGGGAAGTGATGTTCCTCTAGTCTGTGGGGTGCCTTCAAGAATTAATTTGGACGCTTCAGCTCCCTTAAGTTCACATCCTTGCTCTCCTGTTCCCTTAGGTGCCATGATCTTAATGAGTTTTAGCTCAGTGATCATGGCAAATCACACC